>NC_041388.1:151792295-151801695 GCF_002162155.2 Triticum dicoccoides
CGCGAGGTCGTCGCCGCCACCACCGCGGCCGGCCCGAGCCGCCGCCGCCACCGCCTTCACCATCACCGGCCCTGGCCATCTCCCCCTCCGGCCGCCGCCCTGCCCGTCTCCGGTGAACAGTGCCCGCACCGCCGCTACAGTGTTTCGCCCGATCCAGATCTGGAAACCCTAGGTCATTTTTTCTCTCTCTAAGTCCCGGGGATTTTCAGTCCAAGTACTCATGTTCGTAGCTCCGTAACTTTGCATCCGTAGCTCCAATTCATGTATATAGCATATCAAAATGTTCACCTCAGAGAGTACATCATTTCTTCCATTGCATCATTTTCATTTGAGTTCATCTTGATGCCCGAAATGCTGTTAGAAGAGGGCTACTTGAGTTAATTGTCAGATCTGCTACTCCGTTTAGCACTTTTGTCATTTTTGCCATGATTATTGTGTGCATGATATGCCCATGAGTTCTACATATGTTTTTAAGGGTTTTGTCATCTTTCCAGAGGTGCAACCCATATATTTTTGTGATGTGTGTGGTGACTTGTGCAAGCTTGCAAAGTGGTGCACTTGCTAAGTCTGTTTTCAGGGACTTAGTAATTTCACCAAGTCCTTGAGCTGGTTATCTCATGTTGCCATATGTTCATGTTGTTTCCTAGTGATACGTGCCTCTTTTGAGGATGATCAGTAAGGATGAATTGTTAATCTTGTAGTGCTCTATCCATCCATGTCTTCTTTTGCAATTATGGAGCAACCTAGCTTGAGTCAATCGAGCTCTACTTTTGCTACTTCGTGAATCTGGGCAGATTGTCAACTTGTTTGCAATTTTGCCGGTGATGTTGTAGTTGATCCATGCATGTTGTGGTATTGTTCTTGCCATGTCTAGCTTGCATTTTGTGCCTTCTTGATGGGTGTATGCTTGTCTTTCCATGACTTGCACCGTAGTGAGTGCATCGAGCTCGTAAACATGCCTACTTGAGTTATATTTCAGCATGTGTCAGTTTTTCACTAAGTCTAAAAACTGATTATGTTTTAGCTATGTTCACATGCTTGCAATTGTATTTTCTGATCCCTTTTGACTCAAGGTCACTAAGGGACTTTTGTTAAGATCTTTGAGTAGCTCCATGCCATGTTTTACTTTGCCATGTTCTTATCCTGTATCATGTAGTTTTGTGGCTCCAAAGAGTGCTACCTGATGTGAAATTCCAGACAAGTGTTAATTTCACTAAGTCTGAGATCTGTTTGCCATATGCATTTTTGCCATGCTTGTTTGAACCTGTTAGTGGATGAATTGGCCGTAGATCAGTGCTAGACTTTTGTTAAGAATCTTGTGTGCATCTCTGCCATGCATTTTGTTGTCATGTTTGGTTGCTGTAGCATGTTCATCTCATTGCATTTAGTTGGCTACTTGCTGTAAATCGCAGACCGGTGTCATTTTTGAATCGCTTGCCATTTCCAAACCGTATCTCCGATTCCGGCGTTCTTTATATCATTTTCAAGCGATTTCATACCATATTTCCAGTGGCACACTTGGATTTCCAAGTTGAGGCCAGGTTCTTACATTTCCTGTCATATCTTGCATTTTGCATCCCGCATCGCATCCCGCATAGCATATCATCATTGCATCATATTGCTTGATTCTTGCACGTGGTTGATTGTGTCCTTGTTGCTTGTTTGTCTTGTTTGGGTAGAGCCGGGAGATGAGTTCGCTAATGAGGAGCCCGTTGAGTTTGCTTTTGAGGATCCAGTCAACTCTGACAACTGTGCAGGCAAGATGATCATACCCTCGAAATCACTACTATCTTTGCTATGCTAGTTTGCTCGCTCTTTTGCTATGCCAATGCTACGATGCCTACCACTTGCTTGCAAGCCTCCCAAATTGCCATGTCAAACCTCTAACCCACCATTGTCCTAGCAAACCGTTGATTGGCTATGTTACCGCTTTGCTCAACCCCTCTTATAGCGTTGCTAGTTGCAGGTGAAGATTGGAGGCCGTTCCTTGTTGGAACATTTATTTTACTTGTTGGGATATCATTATATTATCTTGTTATCTTAATGCATCTATATACTTGGTAAAGGGTGGAAGGCTCGGCCTCTCGCCTAGTGTTTTGTTCCACTCTTGCCGCCCTAGTTTCCGTCATGTCGGTGTTATGTTCCCGGATTTTGCGTTCCTTACGCGGTTGGGTTATAATGGGAACCCCTTGATATTTCGCCTTGATTAAAGCTTTTCCAGCAATGCCCAACCTTGGTTTTACCATTCGCCACCTAGCCTCTTTTTCCCTTGGGTTTCCGGAGCCCGAGTGTCATCTTATTTTAAACCCCCCCCGGGCCAGTGCTCCCTCCGAGTGTTGGTCCGAACCGGGCAGCCTGTGGGGCCACCTCGGGGAAACTTGAGGGTTGGTTTTACTCGTAGCTTGACCTATCTGAGTGTGCCCTGAGAACGAGATATGTGCAGCTCCTATCGGGATTTGTCGGCACATTCGGGCGGTGTTGCTGGTCTTGTTTTAACCTGTCGAAGTGTCTTGAGTAACCGAGATACCGAGTCTGATCGGAACGTCTTGGGAGGAGGTTTATTCCTTCGTTGACCGTGAGAGCTTGTCATGGGCTAAGTTGGGACTCCCCTGTAGGGATTTGAACTTTCGAAATCTGTGCCCGCGGTTATGGGCAGATGGGAATTTGTTAATGTCCGGTTGTAGATAACTTGAACCTTAACTTATTTAAAATGAATCAACTGAGTGTGTTACCATGATGGCCTCTTCTCGGCGGAGTCCGGGAAGCGGACACGGTGTTGGAGTAATGTTTGCGCAGGTTGCTCTCTAGTTTCTCGCTCGCGCTTTGCCTCCTCTTCTCGCTCTCTTTTGCGAATAAGTTAGCCACCATACTTGCTAGTCGCTTCCTGCAGCTCCACTTATATTTACCTTGCCATACCTATAAGCTTAAATAGTCTTGATCGCGAGGGTGCGAGATTGTTGAGTCCCTGTGACTCACAGATTACTATTACACCAGATGCAGGGCCTGATGATTCCGCTCCAGGAGACGCGTATGAGGTCAAGTGGGAGTTCGACGAAGACTCTCAACGTTACTATGTTTCCTTTCCCGATGATCAGTAGTGGTGCCCAGTTGGGGGTGAACGGGACCGTTGTCGCATGTTGGGTTCTCTTTTATTTTGGCGCCGTAGTCGGGCAAAGTGTGTTTGGATGATGTAATGTTATTTATGTACTTGATTGACGTGGCGAGTGTAAGCCAACTATGTTATCTCCCCTTTCATTATTATATTACATGGGGTGTTGTGAAGATTGCGTAACTTGCGACATATGCCTTCAATGCGATTATGCCTCTAAGTCGTGCCTCGACACGTGGGAGATATAGTCGCATCGAGGGTGTTACAAGTTGGTAATCAGAGCCTTCCCCGACCTTAGGAGCCCCATTGCTTGATCGTTATTAGCGGCCGAGTTGTGTCTAGAAAAATGTTTTGAGTCTTTAGGAATTATATATCGAAGAGTTTAGGAATTCTTTTTACTTCCCAGTCTCCTCATCGCTCTGGTAAGGCATCCTGACGTAGAGTTTTGACTCTTCTCTTCTCAAATTTCACTAAAAAAAATTAGGATCACGCGGGTATCTTGGAATCATTCCGATGGTTTTATGATGAGAACATTGTCTTGGTGCCTCCTGTCAGGGGTTTAGTGGAAGTGTCCCGGGGAGTTGAGCTCTGAGGTGTTGTCATCATAATTTTAATGTTGCAGTTCTGGAATACCTGAGTTTAGTACGCCGACATCGAAAATCTCTTTTATGCAGTTCGTTGGTGAGATAACCTCGACGCCACCCAGTACTAGGGCGGGAGTTCGGGAGTATCACCATAACTTGTATAACGGATGCTTTTCGAAGGTTGAGGTAGATGGTTTCCGAAGGTTTCTTGGTTATGTGTTGAAGGATGGATACAGCTGGATGTAGGATTTGCTAGTTTGGGTGAGATATTATGCTTCCCCTGTATCCCCAACACCTAATTGCATAACCGGAAAGGTTCGGGAGTTTCATAGGTGGGAATTCTAGTAGCTCTAGTTCTTCTTCCACGGATATTGGTTTGAGATTGGGATTTCTTACCGATTATTTGTTCTTGATCCGTACCTTGTTGATTTATTTCTCTACCTTAATTCTACGTGGCTTCTCAATTTATGGATATGTGACCATTTCAAGAGGAATGCATTCGTTCATTTTGTTCGGATGTGAAGACTATATGTTGCAATTTTCATTCTGTTGGATTCAGCTTCAATATTTCTCTGTCAATGTGCTAATGGTGGTCAACCTCTTCAGGATGGCTCCTCCAACACGCACGACTCCGAATCCTGATCCGCCACCACCTCCACCTCCTCCGGAGGCATGGCAAGCTGTGATGTCCGCAACCAATGCAAACACACAGTTGATCATGCAAATTCTTCAAGAGCGCAATCAAGGCAGCCAAGGGAATCAAGGCAGCAATCAGAATCACTTTGCTTCACTCAACCAATTCCTTGCTAACGGGCCAAAGACTTTCAGCAATTGTGTTGAGGCAACCGATGCTGACGATTGGCTTGTGGATCTGTGCAAGCATTTTGAGTGCAGTAACGTCAGGCCTGAGGACTTTGTCAAGTTCGCTTCCTTCCAACTCAAAGATCAAGCTGCAGAATGGTTCCAGCAGTACAAGGATTCTAGAGGTGGACGTGTTATCACTTGGGATGATTTCCATCGAGATTTCCGAGCTCATCATATTCCCCAGAGCGTGGTTGAAAGCAAGCGTGAGGAATTCCGCAACCTGAAGCAAGGCTCTTTGTCTGTCTATGACTACAACAAGTTGTTCCAGAAGCTCGCCCGCTTTGCCAAGCAGGACGTCCCTGGTGAGAAGAGCATGTTATATCAGTTCAGGGGTGGTCTCAGAGAAGAAATTCAGCTAGCTCTTGTTCTCTTTGAGCCCTTGAGATACGATGAGTTCTACAACATGGCATTGAAGCAAGAGGCTGCTCAGTTGAAGTGTGATGCTTCCAAGAAGCGAGTCAGAGATGTTACTCCTTCTTCCTTTACTCAAGTGGCCAAGCAGCAGAAGTATTGGCTTCCTCCTCCTCCGTTCCGTCAGCCGTATCAGCAGAAGAGCAAAGGTGGCAGTGGTTCTTCCCACCCACCCAACCCTGGCTTTCAGAACAAGACTTCGTCTCAAGCTCCAAGATCGAGTGCTCCGTATCACCGCCCGCTTTCAGAGGTCACATGCAACAAGTGCCAACAGAAGGGTCACTATGCCAACAAGTGTTTTAACCAGAGGCGTCTTCCTCCTCCTCCTCCTCCTCCTGTCAGATCAGCAAGTACAGCTGTGGTCAAGCATAACCCCAAGTCCGCCAAGGTCAACTTGCTGAATGCAGCTCAGGCAGAGGACTCGTCAGATGTCATCATGGGTAACCTTCCTGTTAACGACATTCCTGCAAGAGTTCTTTTTGACACGGGTGCATCGCATTGTTTCATGTCAAAGCCATTTTTTACCAAGCATGAGTTCGTTTCTTCTCATTTGGGTAAACAAATGGATATCGTTTCTCCTGGCAAACGTTTGAGTGCTAGTCTGGAGGTGCCAGATGTTGCTATCACATTGGGCGAATACAAGTTCCTTTCTTCCCCAATGGTTCTTAGTAACTCGGGTATTGATCTTATTCTCGGAATGGATTGGCTTTCTAAGCACAAGGCTCAACTTGATTGTGCAGCCAGGCAGATTCAATTGACTCATTCGTCTGAGGATGTAATTGTCTTTGCCGCTCGTGATGATACCATTCGTCTGTTTTCTCTCAATGAGAAGGATGAATTGGATGCCATCTCGCAAATTCCAGTCGTTTGCGAATATCAAGACGTCTTTCCAGAAGAGCTTCCAGGAATGCCTCCGCACCGGCCAGTTGAATTCATTATTGATCTTGAGCCTGGTACGGAACCTGTGTGCAAACGTCCTTACAACCTCGGACCTGAATAGTTGAAGGAGCTGAAGAAGCAACTCGATATTCAAGAGAAAATGGGTCTCATCCGGCCTAGTTCTTCTCCGTGGGGTCGTGGTGTTCTTTTTGTGAAGAAGAAGGATGGAACGGACCGACTTTGTGTTGATTACCATCTAGTGAACAAGAAGACTATCAAGAACAAATATCCACTTCCCAACATCAATGAGCTGTTCGAACAACTCAAAGGTGCTTGAGTATTCTCCAAGCTTGAT
Organism: Triticum dicoccoides; assembly: GCF_002162155.2. Lineage (NCBI taxonomy): Eukaryota > Viridiplantae > Streptophyta > Magnoliopsida > Poales > Poaceae > Triticum > Triticum dicoccoides. The sequence goes on from NC_041388.1 coordinate 151,798,498, forward strand.
CTCCGTATGGGTTATCATCAGATTCGAATCCGTGAGCAAGATATTCCCAAGATGGCTTTCAGGACAAGCTTTGGTTCATATGAATACACTGTCATGTCTTTTGGCCTCGTCAACGCTCCTCCGACGTTCTCTCGCATGATGAACTTCATCTTCAATGCCTACACCAATGAGTTCGTTTTGGTCTATCTCGACGACATTATGGTTTTCTCGAAGAACAAGGAAGATCATGCCAAGCACTTGCGTTTGGTTCTTGATAAGCTCAGAGAACATCAGTTCTACGCCAAGTTCTCCAAGTGTGAATTTTGGCTCGATGAGGTTCTTTATCTTGGTCATATCATCTCTGCCAAGGGCATTACCGTGAATCCTGAGAAGGTCTCTGCAATTGTGAATTGGGAACCTCCTCAGAATGTGAAGCAACTCCGTAGCTTCCTCGGTCTCGCAAGCTATTGCCGAAGATTCGTTGAAAACTTTTCTAAGATCGCGAAGCCTCTCTCGAATCTTCTTCAGAAGCACGTCAAGTACGTTTGGTCTCCGGAGTGTGATATTGCTTTCAACACTTTGAAAGAGAAATTTATCACTGCTCCAGTTTTGACTCCGCCTGATGAATACAAGCCATACGAGGTCTTTTGTGATGCCTCTCTCCAAGGTCTTGGCACAGTTTTGATGCAAGAGAAGAAAGTTGTTGCTTATACATCTCGCCAGTTGAAGCCTAATGAGAAGAACTACCCCACTCATGATCTCGAGTTGGCGGCAGTTGTGCATGCTCTTTTGACTTGGAGACATCTTCTTTTGGGAAGAAAAGTGGACATTTTCACGGATCACAAGAGTCTCAAGTACATCTTCACTCAGCTTAATCTCAACCTCAGGCAAACTCGATGGGTCGAAATGATTCAAGAGTATAATCCGAGTATTGAGTATACTCCAGGCAAGGCCAATGTGATTGCTGACGCTTTGAGCAGGAAAGCTTATTGTAACAATCTGATTCTTAAGCCTTATCAACCCGAGCTTTGTGAAGCTTTCCACAAACTTAATCTGCAAGTTGTTCCTCAAGGTTTCCTCGCCAACCTTCAAGTCTCTCCTACCTTGGAAGACCAGATTTGCCAAGCCCAGCTTCTTGATGCTATGGTGAAAAAGGTGAAGATTGGGATTGCCAAGAGCCAGTCCAAGTACAAGTGCTACCTCCTTGATGACAAGGACACTCTCTTCTTCGAGGATCGTATTGTGGTACCCAAAGGTGACCTCCGTAAAGTGATCATGAATGAGGCTCACAATTCTCTCCTCTCCATCCACCCTGGGAGCACGAAGATGTATCAGGATCTTAAGCAGGCTTATTGGTGGACTCGAATGAAGCGCGAGATTGCTCAATTCGTGAATGAATGTGATGTCTGCAGAAGAGTGAAGGCAGAACACCAAAGGCCAGCTGGTCTCCTCCAACCTCTTGCATTCCAGAATGGAAGTTTGACCACATTGAAATGGACTTCGTGACTGGGTTTCCTAACTCCAAGCGTGGCAATGATGCTATATTCGTTGTCATCGACAAACTCACCAAAGTGGCTCACTTTCTGCCTATCAAAGAGTCGATCACTGCATGGCGGAACTCTATACCTCTCGAATTGTTTCTCTGCACGGTATTCCACAAGTGATCTCTTCAGACTGTGGCAACATCTTTACCTCGAAGTTTTGGGATTCTTTCCAGAAGGCCATGGGCACGAACATCCGCTTTAGCACAGCTTTCCATCCTCAAACTAGCGGTCAAGTCGAGCGCGTCAACCAGATTCTTGAAGATATGCTCAGGGCTTGTGTGATCTCCTTCGGCATGAAGTGGGAGGATTGTCTTCCCTATGCTGAATTCTCCTACAACAACAGTTTTCAAGCAAGTTCGGGCAAGGCCCCATTTGAAATTCTGTATGGCAGGAAGTGCCGTACCCCTCTCAACTGGTCTGAAACCGGTGAACGTCAGCTTTTGGGTAATGACTTAATCACAGAGGCAGAAGAAATGTGCAAAGTCATTCGAGATAACCTCAAAGCAGCCCAATCCCGTCAGAAGAGCTACTATGATAGTAAGCACCGTGATTTGGCTTTCGAGATCGGAGATCATGTTTACCTCCGCGTCTCTCCTATGAAAGGTACTTGTCGCTTCGGTATCAAAGGGAAGCTTGCCCCGAGATACGTGGGACCTTTCAAGATTGTCAGCAAGAGAGGCGACCTCGCCTATCAACTCGAGCTTCCTTTAAACTTTGCAAATGTTCATGACGTGTTCCATGTCTCTCAGCTTCGAAAGTGCTTCAAGACTCCTGACCACACCGTCAACTTCGAGGACATTGAGCTCCAAGAAGATCTCTCTTATCGTGAACACCCAGTTTCTATTCTCGAAGAGACTGAACGCAAGACTCGCAACAAGTCAATCAAATTTCTCGAAGTCAAGTGGTCACACCATTCCGACCGTGAAGCTACCTGGGAACGCGAGGATCACCTCCGTTCTGAGTACCCGGTGTTCTTTCAGTCCTAGATCTCGGGACGAGATCCTTTCGTAGTGGTGGAGTGTTGTAACACCCCGGATGTAACTTTCCCAATTTGTACTCCAACTCTTGCTGTTTCCGGCGTTAAGTTATATATATTTTCTCGGGTTCGGGTCCTTGTCTCCATGTGTTGTTATCATTGTCATGCATCTCATATCATGTCATCATATGCATTGCATTTGCATACGTGTTCATATCATGCATTCGAGCTTTTTCCCCGTTGTCCGTTTTGCATTCCGGCGCTTCGTTCTCCTCCGGTGGTCATTTCTAGCTTTCTTTCGTGTGTGGGGACTAAAAATTTCCGGATTGGACCGAGACTTGCCAAGTGGCCTTGGTTTACTACCGGTAGACCGCCTGTCAACTTTCGTATCATTTGGACTTCGTTTGATACTCCAACGGTTAACCGAGGGACCGAAAAGGCCTCGTGTGTGTTGCAGCCCAACACCCCTCCAATTTGGCCCAAAACCCACCAAACTCTGCTCCATCATCTAGAGCATTCGATCATGATCGCGTGGCCGAAAACCGCACCTCAGTTGGACTCTCCTAGCTCCCTCTATGCCTATTTAAACACCCCCCCCCCGATTTTCTGATCTCCTTCCTCCCCGAAACCCTAAAAATCGTCCCCGCGCCACGCCGGACAAAAATCCTGCCGATGGACATGTCCGAACGCTCCGCCGCC
>NC_041388.1:151802146-151889174 GCF_002162155.2 Triticum dicoccoides
CGGTCGTCGCCGCCCCGCCGCGAGGTCGTCGCCGCCACCACCGCGGCCGGTCCGAGCCGCCGCCGCCACCGCCTTCACCATCGCCGGCCCCGGCCATCTCCCCCTCCGGCCGCCACCCTGCCCGTCTCCGGTGAACTGTGCCTGTGCCGCCGCTACAGTGTTTCGCCCGATCCAGATCTGGAAACCCTAGGTCATTTTTTTTTCTCCAAGTCCCGGGGATTTTCAGTCCAAGTGCTCATGTTCGTAGCTCCGTAACTTTGCATCCGTAGCTCCGATTCATGCATATAGCATATAAAAATGTTCATCTCAGAGAGTACATCATTTCATTACATTGCATCATTTTCATGTGAGTTCATATTGATGCCCGAAATGCTGTTAGAAGAGGGCTACTTGAGTTAATTGTCAGATCTGCTACTCCGTTTAGCACTTTTGTAATTTTTGCCATGATTATTGTGTGCATGATATGCCCATGAGTTCTACATATGTTTTGTTAAGGGTTTTGTCATCTTTCTAGAGGTGCAACCCATATATTTTTGTGATGTGTGTGGTGACTTGTGCAAGCTTGCAAAGTGGTGCACTTGCTAAGTCTGTTTTCAGGGACTTAGTAATTTCACCAAGTCCTTGAGCTGGTTATCTCATGTTGCCATATGTTCATGTTGTTTCCTAGTGATCCGTGCCTCTTTTGAGGATGATCAGTAAGGATGATTTCTTAATCTTGTAGTGCTCTATCCATCCATGTCTTTGTTTGCAATTATGGAGCACCCTAGCTTGAGTCAATCGAGCTCTACTTTTGCTACTTCGTGAATCTGGGCAGATTGTCAACTTGTTTGCAATTTTGCCGGTGATGTTGCAGTTGATCCATGCATGCTGTGCTATTGTTCTTGCCATGTCTAGCTTGAATTTTGTGCTTTCTTGATGAGTGTATGCTTGTCTTGCCATGACTTGCACCGTAGTGAGTGCATTGAGCTCGTAAACATGCATACTTGAGTTATATTTCAGCATGTGTCAGTTTTTCACTAAGTCTGAAAACTGATTATGTTTTTGCTATGTTCACATGCTTGCAATTGTATTTTCTGATCCCTTTTGGCTCAAGGTCACTAAGGGACTTTTGTTAAGATCTTTGAGTAGCTCCATGCCATGTTTTACTTTGCCATGTTCTTATCATGTATCATGTAGTTTTGTGGCTCCAAAGAGTGCTACCTGATCTGAAATTCCAAACAATTGTTAATTTCACTAAGTCTGAGATCTGTTTGCCATATGCATTTTTGCCATGCTTGTTTGAACCTGTTAGTGGATGAATTGGCCGTCGCTCAGTGCTAGACTTTTGTTAAGCATCTTGTGTGCATCTCTGTCATGCATTGTTTTGTCATGTTTGGTTGTTGTAGCATGTTCATCTCATTGCATTTAGTTGGCTACTTGTTGTAAATCGCAGACCGGTGTCATTTTTGAATCGCTTGCCATTCCAAACTGTAACTCCGATTCCGGCGTTCTTTATATCGTTTTCAAGCGATTTCATCCCATCTTTTCAGTGGCACACTTGGATTTCCAAGTTGAGGCCAGGTTCTTGCATTTCCTGTCATATCTTGCATTTTGCATCCCGCATAGCATATCATCATTGCATCATATTGCTTGATTCTTGCACGTGGTTGATTGTGTCCTTGTTGCTTGTTTGTATTGTTTGGGTAGAGCTGGGAGATGAGTTCGCTAACGAGGAGCCCGTTGAGTTTGCTTTTGAGGATCCAGTCAACTCTGACAACTGTGCAGGCAAGATGATCATACCCTCGAAATCACTACTATCTTTGCTATGCTAGTTTGCTCGCTCTTTTGCTATGTCAATGCTACGATGCCTACCACTTGCTTGCAAGCCTCCCAAATTGCCATGTCAAACCTCTAACCCACCATTGTCCTAGCAAACCGTTGATTGGCTATGTTACCGCTTTGCTCAGCCCCTCTTAGAGCGTTGCTAGTTGTAGGTGAAGATTGGAGGTCGTTCCTTGTTGGAACATTTATTTTACTTGTTGGGATATCATTATATTATCTTGTTATCTTAATTCATCTATATACTTGGTAAAGGGTGGAAGGCTCGGCCTCTCGCCTAGTGTTTTGTTCCACTCTTGCCGCCCTAGTTTTCGTCATATCGGTGTTATGTTCCCGGATTTTGCGTTCCTTACGCGGTTGGGTTATAATGGGAACCCCTTGATGTTTCGCCTTGATTAAAGCTTTTCCAGCAATGCCCAACCTTGGTTTTAGCATTCGCCACCTAGCCTCTTTTTCCCTTGGGTTTCCTGAGCCCGAGGGTCATCTTATTTTAAACCCCCCCCGGGGCCAGTGCTCCCTCTGAGTGTTGGTCCGAACCGGGCAGCCTGCGGGGCCACCTCAGGGAAACTTGAGGGTTGGTTTTACTCGTAGCTTGACCTATCTGAGTGTTCCCTGAGAACGAGATATGTGCAGCTCCTATCGGGATTTGTCGGCACATTCGGGCGGTGTTGCTGGTCTTGTTTTAACCTGTCGAAGTGACTTGAGTAACCGAGATACCGAGTCTGATCGGAACGTCTTGGGAGGAGGTCTATTCCTTCGTTGACCGTGAGAGCTTGTCATGGGCTAAGTTGGGACTCCCCTGCAGGGATTTGAACATTCGAAAGCCATGCCCGCGGTTATGGGCAGTTGGGAATTTGTTAATGTCCGGTTGTAGATAACTTGAACCTTAACTTATTTAAAATGAATCAACTGAGTGTGTTACCGTGATGGCCTCTTCTCGGCGGAGTCCGGGAAGCGGACACGGTGTTGGAGTAATGTTTGCGCAGGTTGCTCTCTAGTTTCTCGCTCGCGCTTTGCCTCCTCTTCTCGCTCTCTTTTGCGAATAAGTTAGCCACCATACTTGCTAGTCGATTGCTGCAGCTCCACTTATATTTACCTTGCCATACCTATAAGCTTAAATAGTCTTGATCGCGAGGGTGCGAGATTGCTGAGTCCCTGTGACTCACAGATTACTATTACACCAGATGTAGGGCCTGGTGATTCCGCTCCAGGAGACGCGTATGAGCTCAAGTGGGAGTTCGACGAAGACTCTCAATGTTACTATGTTTCCTTTCCCGATGATCAGTAGTGGTGCCCAGTTGGGGGTGAACGGGACCGTTGTCGCATGTTGGGTTCTCTTTTATTTTGGCGCCGTAGTCGGGCCAAGTGTGTTTGGATGATGTAATGTTATTTATGTACTTGGTTGACGTGGCGAGTGTAAGCCAACTATGTTATCTCCCCTTTCATTATTATATTACATGGGGTGTTGTGAAGATTGCCTAACTTGCGACATATGCCTTCAATGCGATTATGCCTCTAAGTCGTGCCTCGACACGTGGGAGATATAGTCGCATCGAGGGTGTTACATCATAGATCTGAGAAAAAAAACATGAACGGGCCGAAACTAACAGGCCCAGAAGTGCACACGGGAGGTGCTGGAGCTGGCCTCACCCATGGGCTTCGGCCCAGGACGATGGAGCAGTGGGCCGGCTGGTTCGCTGGGTGGCGCTGGGCCGGAGGCGTGGCTGCGGTCCACGTAGGCGAAGGAAGATGCGGTCAACGCAGCGCTGCTGGAACTGGGCTTCGCACGAGGCAGAGGAGGGGGTCAACGCAGACGGTCGAGGGGACTCGTCGCTGTTCGTCGTCGTTTCCATACGCAGAAGCAGAGGTCGGCGACGAGGACTTGCAGCGGTGACTGGGCGGGTCTTGGCGCCCGGAGGAGGTCCGGCCGGTCTTGGAGGAGATCAAGGCGCGGACGGCAGCTCGAAGCAATGGGCGACGGTGGAGGAGGAGGTCGGGATGACGCGGAAGGCACATGAGCTCGCTATGACTAGGTCGAGCTGGAGGAGCTCGGGCCTCAGGTGCGGGAGCAGAGGGGACCGAGGTGCCGTGGCAAGGGAATGGCAGCAGCGGCGGGGAAAACTTGGCGGCATCCATGGACGGCGGCGCGGTACGGTTCATGCAGAGACATGGTAGAGAGAGGGAGCACGCGGTGAGAGAGAGGATAGAAGGATGAGGAAGGGAGAGGCAGGGGCGCAGGGAGCTGCTGGACCGTCGAATGAACTCCGGCTAGTCGCCCCTGGATCGGGACGAGGAGGTTGCGGCGCGGGACTGGTCCTGCTGGTGGTGCTCGCTGGCTGGTGGATCGAGGGGATCCGCAGGAGAGCACTGATTGGGGGGGGGGATTGGATGGATCAGATCTGGGGAAATCCCGAGAGAGTGGTGGCGGCGCTAGGTAGGATCCCTAGAAATTAGGGATTTGGCCACGGTTTAGACTAGTATATATAGCGGGTAGGTTAGTCTAGGGGCTATCTCGTCCCTCCGATCGTAATCGGACGGACGGAAAAAAATATGTTAGGAAGTCCAATTAACAAAACAGAGACGTTTTGTAGATGTTTGGGGTTGATCCGGATTCAACGGTGACGACTGTCCGGGTCGGGTTCGGGTAAGTTTCGGACACGCACGAGGGTCGATGCACTATGCAGAGAGGGTTTTGGGGTCTGGCAGTTGACAGCGGACTGTGCAGAAAGCTTTGGGCTGAGAAGAGAGAGAGACCCGGCGACTGTTTCCGGAGACCGAAAACATCCGACGTTTGATCGACTATAATGTCGCTATAGTTATCCGTTGGGCTATCAAACGAACTCCGAATGCGATGAAACTTGAAAGGCGGTCTATCTACACTATAATAAGACCACACGCCAACTTTCAGCCCAATCCGAGAACATTCTCCGGCCACTTATAAAATGACATTTCGGACATGCCGCGGGCGCGTGCAAGTGTGTCTGGGCTCAGAACGGACAACAGATGGAACGAGGAGACCGGGACGAATGCAAGTTTTGAAAACATGATGATGCAATGTGGATGATGACATGGCAAGATGCAACACGCACGCAAATGACAAGGCAACAACAGCGAATAACTGGAGGACACCTGGCACAACGGTCTCGGGGCGTTACAGGAAACCCTGCAGAAATACATCCAGCGCTTCAACAATGCTCGCCTCAAGATCCCCAGAGTGATTGAGGAAGCCATTATCTCATACTTCTCCGATGGCGTGCGCAACATCAAGATGGAGGAGCTGGCAATCCATGAAGACCTGTGCACATCCCTGGAGCTGTTCAACTTGGCGACCAAGTGTGCCAGGGCTGAGGAAGGACGCCTCTCCCTCCTCGAGCTCCCGGCTGCCGACCCAGAAGAGAAAAAGCCCAAGGCTAAGGACGTGAAGCGTAAGGGAGTTGCCGTGCTCGCAGCGGAACCAGACACCAAACGAGGCAGGGATCAGCCTGAGCCATCCAAGGGCAGCCGATACTGCGTGTACCACGACCTCCACACCCACAACATCAACGAATGCCAAGAGCTCAGGGTCGTGCGAGATGGGCGTATCGGCCGACGCCCCGAGCGCAACGACAGGGGCTATGGCCGAGGAGGAGGAAGAGGTGGAGGACGATGGGAAGACCGTGGCCCTCGCCAAGGGTGGCGTGACCGACCTCGCGAGGATCGCTGGCAGGACTAGCCTCGCGAGGGAGGCTGGAGGGATCAGCCTCGTGAGGATCGCCCGCACGGCAACGCAGGCCTCCCTCCTCTACCGCCACCACCAAGAAGGAACGAAGACCAACATCAAGACGAGGGGACTGGGGGCTTCCAGGAGCCGCGCGCAATGACTTGCATCTTGGGTGGCGCCCAGGCCCCAGCATCACAGGGCATCTTCAAGCAGTTTGCTCGCGAGGTGAATACAGTCCTCCCCAAGCTTGAGTCCACGCGCCCCCTCAGGTGGTCTGCATGCGCCATCACATTCATCTCAGCGGATCAGCTCAAGTGCACGGCGACAGCCGGAGTCCTCCCGATGCTTTGCTCCCCAGTCATCAGCAATGTGTGGGTCACCAGGACCCTTGTTGATGGCGGAGCAGGACTCAACGTCCTGTCCGTCGAGACGTTCGACAATCTCCAAGTGCCGTATGATCAGCTCCAGCCAACCAAGCCTTTCTCACGAGTCAATGATGGTTGCACTGTTCCGATAGGGCAAGTTTGTCTGCCAGTCACCTTCGGGCAGCGCAACAACTACCGCACCGAGCTCATCGACTTCGACGTCGCCCACATTCGCCTGCCATACAACGCCATCCTCAGGTACCCAGCCCTAGCCAAGTTCATGGCAGTGACTCACCATGGCTACAATGTCCTCAAGATGCCAGGAAGCGGTGGAGTCATCATCATACCCTGTGAGGAAAGGGACGCGGTGTGTTCACTTGAACATGCGTTCCAAGCCGCAGCAATCGAAGACCCAGATCATAGGAGCAGAAGACTTCCCGAGGCGACCCTTAAGAAGACCAAGGCTTCGCCTGGCCCAAGCCATAAGGAGGCAGGAGCCTCCAGAGGCGTTGCGTCAGGATTTGCGCCCGTTCAGGGAGCGCCACCCTCTGTCGCATAGGAAAGCATGCCCGGCGCCCTCCTCAGGCAGGGCTTGGGGTCTCTTTCTTGGAGAGCCACCGACTTTGCCAAGGTCACGAGGGAGGCACTCGGGCACCACTTGGAGGGGTGCTTCCAGGCACGTTTCCCTCAGGAAGGTACAAGGCAAGGAAGACCAAACCCTCAGGAGTTCCTCGCAGGAAACACCCAGGAGCTACAGGAGTCGACAGTCATGCGCGGCAGCCGCCGCTTGCCCGCCGTGGCCCCACATCCAGGCGAGGATGGTGGGCTGCACGTCTGCATCGACGTGCCAGGGCTCAACGGAGCTACATCTCAGGAGCGCCTCTGGCCTTCGCGCGTGGGGCGTTGCGAGGGTCCACCTCACAGCTACATTCGCATGCCTTTCGGCCTGCCGAACGCGGTCGGCCCTCATCAGCGCCTGCTGAGGAGCATTCTGGAGGCTCAGGAGGTCAGGCATTGTGCGGTCCTGGCGGAGGTGGAGATGGCCCTCGAAGACCTACCCGTGCCCCCGGAGCCTCTCGAGGCTCCTGGGCCTGGGGGCTCGTGAGGGTCGACGTCTTCACTGCGCGTCGCCCACTTCTTCGGCATCACTTCATCTTCAACGGCATCAGGTGACATCTTTCAAGTTCCATTTTAGCTGGGAGAGCCCACAGGGCCGCGTCATTCCCAGGTCGCGTGGGTCCGTCCCTGCGGCATGTATCCGTTTTGCTTACGCTCTTTACCTACCTTGCTGGGGGTGCCCCTGGGGCTGCATGATCCCCAAGCTGCTCAGGCCTGGCCCAGCAGCGTCTGCTTTTCCCGCATCTACCTGAAATGGATTTGCTCCTTTGTACTTAACATACCTAACCTAATCGCCTGCTCGATTGACACCTACCCATGGAGCCGCTCGCTCTGGCATGACGTCTGCGTACGGGTCCGTCCCTGCAACGCCGATAAATCTGAGTGGTCGAGCTCTGGCCGCGGCAGCCCCGCAAGGTGCCACCTCACCAGGCCCTTAGTGCCCCAATCACTCCCTCGGAGCGACCAATGGTTGGCTGGCAACCGAAGCGACAGGTCTTGTCTCTCCTTATGATTGGTATGCAGGACCCACTCCAGGAGCAATGTTGGGGACATCATGGGCTATCTCTCCCTCTCTACGGCACGGACCGCTTGCACGTTAAAAGGGGGTGCCTAAGCATCGCGACTCATGGGCTCCTACTGGCTCTCCAGCCCTCACCCCCTGGCCTTGACCCACGGCATCACGACCTATCATACCGGCGGTGGCTGAGCTCGCTCGAGGGTCGGGACCTGAGGACGTAGAGCATTAAGGAAAGTGTGGGGAAGTGGGAAGAAGCTCGCGAGGACCTAACCCAGCAGCACCTCAGCTACCGCCACTCGGGTTGGGCGCCCCATCGAAGAACTATCCCAAACTCAAAAGATAAGTCACGCCCTTATAGGAGCTGGACCAACGCAGCACCAAACCCTCGCCTAGTGTAGCTCTGTCACGACGATGTTGCCTTCCTTTCTCACCCAGCGAGGGCTGCTCGAGCGCTAAAGGGGACCTCCCGAGCATCGCAACTCGGGGGCTCTTACCGGACCTCGGGCCGCTCACCTCCTGGCCTTGACCACGACATCGCGACCTGGCATACCAGCGACGGCTGAAGCCTTCCTGGGGACTGGGACCTGTCAGCGTAGAGCGCTAAGTCCTCGTGAGGATAGAAAGGGGGAGCCGAGCCAGGACAGGACAAGCATCTCGCATCGATTCATATTAGGGATATAATGTTCGCAAAAGACATGGCAGGTGCCTTACATACCCCCGCGGGGTGTTGCTTCGATTCCTCATAGGGAACAAAAGGTGCTAATCCTAAGGAACGCTAATTGCCCACGCCTCCGCAAGCGACGCCATCTTCAACAGTGGACTACCCGGCGCCGGCGCCAACCCCACCCAGATCAGTGGCATCGGCGGCCCAATGCAGTTGCCCTACTCCAAGCACGGCGCGAGCTCGAAGGCTCGTAGCTGTCGTCGCTCATCTCCAGAGTCACGAGAAGCTCGGGGGAGCCGCTGGATTCCCCAGCTCCTCCGCTGCAGCCTGAAGAGCTGCTGGAGGGCCGATGGGCAGGCCAGGTCCTCGCCAGTCCGATGCCCCTGCCGCTTTCCTTGGGGCAGCACTCCAATCGGCGTCCTTCAGCATCGAAGACCTTGAAGAACATCAGGGAGGCGCCATCGTATTCAAGATGAATTACGAGGGCACCCTCCGTCCGGTAGACCCGGGCGATCTCACCCCAGCCCTGGGTCATGTAGACCTTGCCCGGAGCGATGACCGCGACCTCCGCTCCGGTCGCGAGGGTGCTGCAGTCGGTGTGCTGCAGCCAGAGCTCCAGAGACCCGCTCGGCGGCATCTCGAAAGCGAAGGGGGGAGGAAGGCGGGTCCAAGAGCATGGGGGCATGGCGGCGTGAAGCACGAGCTCATAGGAGGAGCCCTCGGTGTGGACTCCAGGAGGAACGATGAGCACCGCCGTGACTCGCCAGCGTCGGCGGCGGCACCGTCGGTGTCGCTCGACGCCCTCTTCCCTAGGGCCCTCAATTCGGGCATACAAGGGCAGTGGAAACCCAGGCGGCGGCCGCTCGTACTAGGGCCTCGATGCCTCCTGCCAAGCACCCTCATCTCGGCGGCAGGGTACTAGCCATTTCTTCGGCGGAAGAGGGTCAGGACCTTCTCGGGGGGCCTTTCCCTTCTCTTCTGCAGAAAACCGGAGGATTGGTGCCATTGGCGTAAGGAGAAGCAAGGACGAGGAAGAAGAAGGAAAGGAGTAGCAGGCAGGGATAAGCTAACGAGGCTCATGCAGCCCCGTACTTATAGCAGGAGAAGGCCAACCGCCGGCCACCACGATCGCAGGTAATCATGACCCATTTCTCTGCATGCAGGGACTTGTCAAGTCGAGCGGTTGCTGAGGCATCATGGGGAAGCACAGACGCCCACGTCCAATCAATCACCATGCGGCGCCCAAGGCCGTAGGCTATTGGGGCCCGCGGCGCTTCGCGCTTGCCCCTTCGCTTCTCTGCTAAGCCAAGCCCAGGCGCGCCTTGGGCCCCGGGGCTACTATCGGTGTTCTGGGAACGGGGGTCCCCAGACTTGCCTGCCTCTGGCCTGTGGCGTGGCTCGAGTGGGGGGCCAGTGTGGCCCAGCTTCATCAGCTCAAGCTCAAGACCCTCGCAAGGGGCCAAGCCTTGCGGGGCGGATGATAGGAGGCTTCCTCAGGAACAGCCCCATCAGGCAGGCTCGCGAGGAGGCGGAGAGATCAAGGCAGGGGTGCCTCGCGAGGAGCCCGTGACGCAAGCCATGACGATCGAGATTAGGCGGGCGCCAGGCGGGCGTCGGCCTGCGCAGTGTCCTTGTTTCCCCATCGGTGCAAAGGGAGCAAGCACAGGCCAAGGCATCGGGCAAAGGTTACCATTCCGGTGCAACGAGACCAAGACCAGTAGAGCAGCAGGATGGAGGTCACCGTGGAGCCCAAGACGGCGTCACCACCAGTGCTTTTGGCAGCCGAAGACCACCTTTGGTCAGGATAACTTGTACTAGATGTTCCCCTTCAAAATGGCCAATTGTTGGCGCCCTTCCCGCTCATTATTTGGGAAGAGGACCAGGGCCTCTATAAATAGGACTAGCCCCGAGGAAGAAAGGAGAGCGAAAAAAGAGAGAAAAGAGGGAAAAGAAGAGAGAGAAGAGAAAGAGAGAGAAAGATCTAGACCGAGTAGGACACACCGCACCACCTCAAGAACACCTCTCGCGAGGCCGTTCTTCCCCTGTATTGTTCATCATTAGCCACTGAGGCAATCCACCACACCACACACTGGAGTAGGGTATTACACCACATCGGTGGCCCAAACTAGTATAAACCTCGTGTCCCTTGAGTGTTCTTCTTTCCGGCCTAGATTTCTTCCGAGTCATAGAAGCGCGAGTCGGTAGGGGAAAGATCTCCGTGCGCACCCCAGAGTTGGAACCTTAAGGGTCTGCCGGAACCTGAAATCCGACAAGAACCCAACAAATAATTCTAGGTTTAGCATCTTTATTTTCCATAAGATATTTAATAGTAGCATGGTCTGTGTGAACAGTTACTTTGGAATCAACAATATAAGGTCTAAATTTATCACAAGCAAACACCACTGCTAAGAATTCTTTTTCAGTAGTAGCATAATTTCTTTGAGCACTGTCTAGAGTTTTACTAGCATAATGAATAACATTAAGTTTCTTATCAACTATTTGTCCTAGAACATCACCAACAGCATAATCACAAGCATCACACATAATTTCAAAAGGCAAGTTCCAATCAGGTGATTGAACAATAGGTGAAGATATTAAGGCTTCCTTGAGTGTTTCGAAGGCTTCAAGACAATCATCATCAAAAAGAAAAGGAATATCCATTTGCAAAAGATTAGTAAGAGGCCTAGAAATTTTAGAGAAGTCTTTGATAAATCTCCTATAGAAACCAGCATGACCTAGGAAACTATGAATACCTTTGATGTCCTTAAGACATGGCATTTTCTCAATGGCATCAACCTTAGCTTGGTCCACTTCAATACCTCTTTCAGAAATTTTATGACCCGAGACAATGCCTTCATTAACCATAAAGTGGCACTTCTCCCAATTCAAAACAAGATTTGTTTGTTCACATCTCTGCAGAACTCGCTCAAGATTGCTTAAACAATCATCAAAAGACTTCCCATAAACAAAAAAGTCATCCATGAAAACCTCAACAATCTTTTCACAAAAATCAGAGAATATAGCAGTCATACATCTTTGAAAGGTAGCAGATGCATTACATAAACCAAAAGGCATATGTATGCAAGCATAAGTTCCAAAGGGACAAGTAAAAGTGGTCTTTTCTTGATCAGGTTGAGAAACAGGTATTTGTGAAAAGCCAGAATATCCATCAAGGAAGCAAAAGTGTGTGTGCTTAGATAATTTTTCAAGCATTTGATCAATAAAAGTCAAAGGGTAATGATCTTTTCTAGTTGCTTTATTTAATTTTCTTTAATCAATTACCATTCTATAGCCTGTAACAATTCTTTGTGGAATAAGCTCATCCTTATCATTAGGAACAACAGTTATACCTCCTTTCTTAGGGACACAATGAATAGGACTTACCCATCTACTATCAGCTATTGGATAGATTATACCTGCTTCCAGAAGTTTTAATATTTCTGTTCTTACCACTTCTTTCATCTTCGGATTTAACCGACGTTGGTGATCAACAACGGGTTTAGCATCAGGCTCCATATTAATCTTGTGCTGACATAGAGTGGGACTAATGCCCTTTAAATCATCAAGAGTATATCCAATAGCAGCCCGGTGCTTCCTTAGAACTTCCAATAATCTTTCTTCTTCATGTTCTGAAAGGTTAGCACTAATAATAACAAGATATATTTTCTTCTTATCAAGATAAGCATATTTCAAAGTGTCTGGCAATTGTTTTAATTCAAACACAGGATCGCCTTTAGGTGGAGGAGGACCTCCTAGAGTTTCAATAGGCAAATTGTGTTTAAGTAGAGGACGTCATTCAAAGAAAATCTTATCTATTTCGTTTCTTTCATGCATATGTCAATCATTTTCATGGTCTAGCAAATATTGGTCTGAAGGATCAGTAGGTGGAACAGCAATAGAAGCAAGACAATTCATTCGTCCTTAATAGGCAATTATTTTTCATGACGATTTCTACTAAACTTGGAAAAATTAAACTCATGAGACTCATCACCAAAGCTAACACCAACAGTTTGTTTCTTACAATCTATCTTAGCATTAACTATGTTCAAGAAAGGTCTACCAAAGATAATGGGAGAAAAGTCATCTTGTGGGGAACCAAGAACAAGAAAATCAGTAGGGTATTTAATTTTCCCACACAAGACATCAACATCTCTAATAATCCCAATTAGTGATATGGTGTCTCTATTGGCAAGTTTAATAGTAACATCTATTTCTTCTATCTCAGTAGGTGCTATGTCTTTCATGATTTCTTCATATAAAGTGTAAGGAATAGCACTCACACTAGCACCCATGTCACATAAACCATGATAATAGTGATCTCCTATTTTAACTGAAATAACAAGCATGCCAACCACAGGTCTATGTTTATCTCTTTTGCCAGGTTTAGCAGTTCTAGCAGATTCTTCACAAAAGTAAATAACATGCCCATCCATATCTTCTTTCAAGAGATCTTTAACCATAAAAATACTAGGTTCAACTTTAATTTGTTCATCGGGTTTAGGTGTTCTAATATAGCTTTTGTTAACCACAGTTGAAACTTTAGCATGTTCCTTTATCCTAACATGGAAAGGTGGTTTCTCAATATAAGCAGAGGGAACAATTGGATCAACATTATAAAGTATAGTTTCTTCTTTAACTAGCGCTGGTTTTTTAGTTTCTTCTTTAATAGGTGGGTGATATTTAAACCACTTATCCTTAGGGAGTTCAACATGAGTAGCAAATGATTCACAAAAGGAGGCTACTATCTCAGAGTCAAGTCCGTATTTAGTGCTAAACTTTTGAAAAGCATTGGTATCCATAAAAGATTTAACATAATCATATTTAATTTTAATACCCGTCTCTTTACCTTCGTCGAGTTCCTAATCTTCAGAGTTACGTTTAATTATTTCCAAAAGATCCCACTGGAATTCAATAGTCTTCTTCATAAATGAACCAGTACAAGAAGTATCAAGCATGGTTTGATCATTACGAGAAAGCCGAGCATAAAAATTCTGAATAATAATTTCTCTTGAGAGCTCATGATTGGGGCATGAATATAACATTGATTTAAGCCTCCCCCAAGCTAGAGCTATACTTTCTCCTTCACGAGGACAAAAATTATATATATAATTCCGATCACGATGAACTAGATGCATAGGATAATTTTTTTGGTGGAACTCCAATTTCAGACGATTCCAATTCCATGATCCAATATCATCACATAGCCTATACCATGCCAATTCTTTTCCCTTCAGAGATAAAGGAAAACCCTTTTCATCACTTCATCCCTGGGTAAACCTGCAAGCTTAAACAATCCACAAATTTGTGCCACATACATCAAGTGCAAATCAGGATGTTTGGTTCCATCTCCTGCATAAGGATTAGCTAGCAGTAGTTCTATCATACCCGAAGGAATTTCATATTCAATATTTTCAATAGGTGCATTAGGTTGAGGGGTGGCTAATTGTGGTTCCGGATGAGGTGAAGATACCCCGAACAAACCCCTCAAAGGATTGTTTTCTATAGTAACAAGTGACAATAAATTTCAGCACACTATATAAATGTTTCCTTACGAAATTCCACTTACCAAAGGCGCTTCACTCCGCGGCAATGGCACCAGAAAATAGCCTAGATGACCCAAAAGTATAGGGGATCAATTGTAGCTCTTTTCGATAAGTAAGAGTGTCGATCCCAACGAGGAGCAGAAGGAAATGACAGGTAGTTTCTGATAAGGTATTGTCTGCAAGTGCTGAAATTGTAAGTAGCAGAGTAGTTTGATAGCAAGATAATTTGTAACAAGCAAGTAACGATAATAGTAATAAAAGTTCAGCAAGGTAGCCCTATCCTTTTGAGGCAAAGGACAGGACAAAACGGTCTCTTATGATAAGCAAAGCGTTCTTGAGGGTACACGGGAATTTCATCTAGTCACTTTCATCATGTTGGTTCAATTTGTGTTCGCTACTTTGATAATTTGATATGTGGGTGGACCGGTTCTTAGGTGTTGTTATTGCTTGAACAAACCTCCTACTTATGATTAACCCTCCCACAAGCATCCGCAACTACGAGAAAAGTATTAAGAATAAATTCTAACCATAGCATTAAACTTTTGGATCCAATCGGTCCCTTACGGAATAGCGCATAAACTGGGGTTTAAGCTTGTGTCACTCTCGCAACCCACCATCTAATTGCTACTCCAATGCATTCCCTTAGGCCCAAATATGGTGAAGTGTCATGTAGTCGACGTTCACATGACACCACTAAGGGAATAACAACATACATACTATCAAAATATCGAACACATATCAAGTTCACATGATTACTTGCAACATGATTTCTCCAGTGACCTCAAGAACAAAGGTAACTACTCACAAATAATAATCATGCTCAAGATCAGAGGGGTATTAAATAACATAATGGATCTGAACATATAATCTTCCACCAAATAAACCATATAGTAATCAACTACAAGATGTAATCAACACTACTAGTCACCCACAAGCACCAATCTATAGTTCTGGTAACAAGATTGAACACAAGAGATGAACTAGGGTTTGAGATGAGATGGTGTTGTTGAGGATGTTGATGGAGATTGCCCTCCCCAAGATGGGAGAGTTGTTGGTGATGATGATGACGATGATTTCCCCCTCCGGGAGGGAAGTTCCCCCGGCGGAATTGCTCCACCAAAGTTCCGCCTTGAGGCGGCAGCGCTCCGTCCCGAAAGTCTCCTTATTTTTTCTAGGTCAAAATCACTTATATACCAGAAGATGGGCACCGGAGGTTGGCCGAGGCGGCCACAACCCACCAGGGCGTGCCTGGGGGGCCTGGCGCGCCTAGGTGGGTTGTGCCCACCTGGTGGCCCCCTATGGTGGATATTGGCTCCATTATTTCTTAAATATTCCATAAAAAATCTCTGTGAAGTTTCAGCTTATTTGGAGTTGTGCGGAATAGGTAGCCTGATGTAGCTTTTTTAGGTCCATATTTCCAGCTGTCGGAATTCTCCCTCTTGGTGTGTTCCTTGCAAATTATGAGAGAAAAGGCATTAGAATTACTCCAAAAAGCATTATTATGGATAAAAACATTATAAATAATAGTAAGAAAACATGATGCAAAATGGACGTATCACTGCACGAGCTTGACTCTCCCTTCTCCGAGGAGGTCATCGAGGCGATAAATAGCATGCCTAGCGAGAATGCGCCTGGGCCGGATGGCTTCACCGGACTCTTTTTCAAGAACTGTTGGGGCATCATCAAGCATGACCTCATGAGGGTGATTCAACGCTTTGACTCCCTCCACACAACAAATCTTCACTAGCTCAACTCTACGAATATTGTGTTGCCTCCCAAGAAGGATGGGGCAAAGAGCATCATCGACTATAGGCCCATCAGTCTCATTCATGGAATCACCAAGTATTGCGAAAGTGCTTTCCATCAGGCTCGGACCGCACATGTCCGCCCTCGTCTCCAATGCTCAAAGTGCTTTTATCAAGACACAGAGCATCCACGACAACTTCATGTATGTTCGAATCCTCGCGCGGCGCCTTCACCAGAACAAGACCCCCTCTCTCCTATTCAAGTTGCACATTCACAAGGCCTTTGAATCTGTCAAATGGGAGTATTTGCTTGACCTCCTTCGGAGGCAAGGTTTCCCAAGAAAATTTCGAGAGTGAATTGTGGCTCTCCTATGTTCCTCATCTTTTAGGATCCTCTTGAATGGGGTACCCAGTGCTCTCATCAAGCACGGCCAGGGGCTACGGCAAGGAGACCCCGTCTCGCCCCTCTTGATTGTAATAGCTATTGACCCTCTACAACGAATCCTTGATGTAGCGACAAGAAAGGAGTTGCTTCATTGAAGGAAATATGCCCTAGAGGCAATAATAAAGTTATTATTTATTTCCTTATATCATGATAAATGTTTATTTTTCATGCTAGAATTGTATTAACCAGAAACTTAGTACATGTGTGAATACATAGACAAACAGAGTGTCACTAGTATGCCTCTACTTGACTAGCTCGTTGAATCAAAGATGGTTAAGTTCCCTAGCCATAGACATGAGTTGTCATTTGATTAAACAGGATCACATAATTAGAGAATGATGTGATTGACTTGACCCATTCCGTTAGCTTAGCACGATGATCGTTTAGTTTGTTGCTACTGCTTTCTTCATGACTTATACATGTTCCTCTGACTATGAGATTATGCAACTCCCGAATACCGGAGGAACACTTTGTGTGCTACCAAATGTCACAACGTAACTGGGTGATTATAAAGGTGCTCTAAGGTGTCTCCGATGGTACTTGTTGAGTTGGCATAGGTCGAGATTATGATTTGTCCCTCCGATTGTTGGAGAGGTATCTCTAGGCCCTCTCGGTAATGCACATCACTATAAGCCTTGCAAGCATTGTGACTAATGAGTTAATTGTGGGATCATGTATTACAGAACGAGTAAAGAGACTTGCCAGTAACGAGATTGAACTAGGTATGAGGATACCGACGATCGAATCTCGGACAAGTAACATACCGTTGACAAAGGGAACAACATCTGTTGTTATGCGGTTTGACCGATAAAGGTCTTCGTAGAATATGTAGGAACCAATATGAGCATCCAGGTTTCGCTATTGGTTATTGACCGGAGACGAGTCCCGTTCATGTCTACATAGTTCTCGAACCCGTAGGGTCCGCACGCTTAAAGTTCAGTGACGATCGGTATTATGAGTTTAGGTGTTTTGATGTACCGAAGGTAATTCGGAGTCCTAGATGTGATCACGGACATGATGAGGAGTCTCGAAATGGTTGAGACATAAAGATTGATATATTGGACGTCTATATTCGGACACCGGAAGTGTTCCGGATGGTTTCGGAGAAAATCGGAGTGCCGGAGGGGTTACCGGAACCCCCCGGGGAAGTATTGGGCCTTAGTGGGCCTGAGGGGAGAGAGAGGGAAGCAGCCCAGGAGGTGGCGCGCCCCCTCCCATGAGGAGTCCGAATTGTACTAGGGGAGGGGGCGCAGCCCCTCTTTCCCTCTCCCTCTCCCTCTCTTTCCTTCCCCCTTCCCCCTTCCTAGTAGCACTGGGAAAGGATGAATCCTACTCCTACTAGGAGGAGGATTCCTCCTCTCCTTGGGGTGCACCAAGGCCGGCCGGCCTCCCCCTTGCTCCTTTATATACGGGGGCGGGGGGCACCCAAAGACACACAAGTTGATCAATTGATCTTTTAGCCGTGTGCGGTGCCCCCCCCCCCCTCCACCATAATCCAACTCGGTCATATCGTAGCGGTGCTTAGGCGAAGCCCTGCGTTGGTAGCATCATCATCACCGGCATCACACCGTCATGCTGACGGAACTCTCACCCGAAGCTCTACTGGATCGGAGTTTGTGGGACGTCACCGAGCTGAACATGTGCTGAACTCGGAGGTGTCGTACATTCGGTACTTGGATCGATCGGATCATGAAGATGTACGACTACATCAATCGTGTTCTCATAACGCTTCCGCTTACGGTCTATGAGGGTATGTGGATGACACTCTCCCCTCTCGTTGGTACGTGGACGACTACAATGATCTTGCATGTGCGTAGGATTTTTTTGAAATTACTGCGTTCCCCAACAGTGGTATCAGAGCCAGGTTTATGCGTAGATGTTATATGCACGAGTAGAACACAAAGGAGTTGTGGGCATGGGTATATACATATTGCTTGCCGTCACTAGTTGATTCTTGATTCAGCGGCATTGTTGGATGAAGCGGCCCAGACCGACATTACGTGTACGCTTACGCGAGACTGGTTCTACCGATGTGCTTCGCACATAGGTGGCTAGTGGGTGTCTGTTTCTCCAGCTTTAATTGAATCGGATTCAGTGAACAGGGTTCTTTCTGAAGATCAAAAAGCAATCACTATACCGCGTTGTGGTTTTTGATGCGTAGATAAGAATGGTTCTTGCTCAGCCCATAGCAGCCACATAAAACTTGCAACAACAAAGTAGAGGACATCTAACTTGTTTTTGCAGGGCTTGTTGTGATGTGATATGGTCAAGACGTGATAAGATATAAGTTGTTGTATAAGATGATCATGTTTTGTTGAAGTTATAATGGCCATATCATGTCACATATTTTGATTGCATGTGATGTTTATCCTTTATGCATCTTATTTTGCTTAGTTTGGCGGTAGCATTGTAAAAAGATCTCTCACTAAATTTCAAGGTATAAGTGTTCTCCCTGAGTATGCACCGTTGCGACAGTTCTTCGTGCTGAGACACCACGTGATGATCGGGTGTGATAAGCTCTATGTTCACATACAACGGGTGCAAGCCAGTTTTGCACACGCGGAATACTCGGGTTAAACTTGACGAGCCTAGCATATGCAGATATGGCCTCGAAACACAGGAGAACGAAAGGTCGAGCGTGAATCATATAGTACATATGATCAACATAGTAATGTTCACCATTGAAAAGTACTCCATCTCACGTGATGATCAGACATGGTTTAGTTGATATGGATCGCGTGATCACTTAGATGATTAAAGGGATGTCTATCTAAGTGGGAGTTCTTAAGTAATATGATTAATTGAACTTTAATTTATCATGAACTTAGTCCTGATAGTATTTGCATAACTATGTTGTAGATCAATAGCTCGCGATGTAGCTCCCTGTTTATTTTTATTTTTTGATATGTGCCTAGAGAAAT
The DNA here is from genome assembly GCF_002162155.2 of Triticum dicoccoides. NCBI lineage: Eukaryota > Viridiplantae > Streptophyta > Magnoliopsida > Poales > Poaceae > Triticum > Triticum dicoccoides. The sequence goes on from NC_041388.1 coordinate 151,820,984, forward strand.
ACTATGTTGAAAGATGATAGTAGCAATGATATGGACTAGGTCCGTGATCTGAGGTTTATACTCATTGCTGCACAGAAAATTATGTCCTTGATGCACCACTAGGTGACAAAACTATTGCAGGAGCAGATGCAGACGCTATGAACGTTTTGACAAGCTCGGTATGATGACTACTTGATAGTTTAGTGCACCATGCTTTGCGGCTTAGAATCGGGACTTGAAAAATGTTTTGAACGCCATGGAGCATATAAGATGTTCCAAGAGTTGAAATTAGTATTTTAGACTCATGCCCATGTCGAAAGGTATGAGACCTTTGAAAAGCACTTTTCCTACAAGATGGAGGAGAATAGCTCGACTAGTGAGCATGTTCTTAGAATGTCTGAGTATTACAATCACTTGAATCAAGTGGGAGTTATTCTTCCAGATAAGATAGTGATTGACTGAGTTCTCTAGTCACTATCACCAAGTTACTAGAACTTTGTGATGAACTATAATATGCAAGGGATAACGGAAACGATTCCCAAGCTCTTCGTGATGCTGAAATCGAGAAGGTAGAAATCAAGAAAAGCATCAAGTGTTGATGGTTGACAAGACCACTAGTTTCAAGAAAAGGGCAAAGGGAAGAAGGGGAACTTCAAGAAGAACGGCAAGCAAGTTGCTGCTCAAGTGAAGAAGCCCAAGTCTAGACCTGAGCCTGAGACAAAGTGCTTCTACTGCAAAGGGACTGGTCACTGGAAGCAGAATTGCCCCAAGTATTTGGCGGATAAGAAGGATGGCAAAGTGAACAAAGGTATATTTGATATACATGTTATTGATGTGTACCTTTCTAGTGTTTATACCAACCCCTCGGTATTTGATACTAGTTCAGTTGCTAAGATTAGTAACTCGAAACGGGAGTTGCAGAATGAACAGAGACTGGTTAAGGGTGAAGTGACGATGTGTGTTGGAAGTGGTTCCAAGATTGATATGATCATCGTCACACACTCCCTATACTTTCGGAATGAGTGTTGAACCTAAAATAAATGTTATTTGGTGTTTGCGTTGAGCATAATATGATTGGATCATGTTTATTGCAATACAGTTATTCATTTAAATCAAAGAATAATTGTAATTCTATTTACATGAATAAACCTTCTGAGGTTATACACCCAAGGTGAATGGTTTATTGAATCTCGATCATAGTGATGCACATATTCATAATATTGAAGCCAAAATATGCAAAGTTAATAATGATAGTGCAACTTATTTGTGGCACTGCCATTTAGGTCATATTGGTGTAAAGCGCATGAAGAGAATCCATGCTGATGGGCTTTTGGAATCACTTGATTATGAATCATTTGATGCTTGCGAACCATGACTCATGGGCAAGATGACTAAAACGACGTTGTTCGGAACTATGGAGCGAGCAACGGATTTGTTGGAAATATACATACTCATGTGTGTGGTCCGATGAATGTCGAGGCTCGCGGAGGGTATCGTTATTTTCTCACCTTCACAGATGATTTGAGCATATATGGGTATATCTACTTGATGAAACATAAGTCTGAAACATTTGAAAAGTTCAAAGAATTTCAAAGTGAAGTGGAAAATCATCATAACAAGAAAATAAAGTTTGTACGATCTAATCGTGGAGGAGAATATTTGAGTTACGAGTTTGGTCTTCATTTGAAACAATGTGGAATGGTTTCACAACTCACGCCACCCGGAACACCACAGTGTAATGGTGTGTCTAAACGTCGTAATCGTACTTTACTAGATATGGTGCGATCTATTATGTCTCTTACTGATTTAGCGCTATCGTTTTGGGGTTATGCTTTAGAGACGGCGGCATTCACGTTAAATAGGGCACCATCTAAATCTGTTGAGACGAGGCCTTATGAATTGTGGTTTGGCAAGAAACCAAAGTTGTCGTTTCTTAAAGTTTGGGGCGGCGATGCTTATGTGAAAAAGCTTCAACCTGATAAGCTCAAACCCAAATTGGAGAAATGTGTGTTCATAGGATACCCAAAGGAGACTGTTGGGTACACCTTCTATCACATATCCAAAGGCAATACGTTCGTTTCTAAGAATGGATCCTTACTAGAGAAGGAGTTTCTATCGAAAGAATTGAGTGGGAGGAAAGTAGAAATTGATGAGGTAACTGTACCTGCTCCCTTATTGGAAAGTAGTTCATCACAGAAATCTATTCCTGTGACTCCTACACCAATTAGTGAGGAAGCTAATGATGAAGATCATGTAACTTCAGATCAAGTTACTACCGAACCTCGTAGGTCAACCAGAGTAAGATCCGCACCAGAGTGGTACAATAATCCTGTTCCGAAACAATGGAGCGAGCAACAGACTTGTTGGAAATAATACATATTGATGTATGCAGTCTGATGAGTTTTGAGGCTCGCGGCAGGTATCGTTATTTTCTGACCTTCATAGATGATTTGAGCATATATGGGTATATCTAGTTGATGAAACATAAATCTGAAACATTTGAAAAGTTCAAATAAATTCAGAGTGAAGTTGAAAATCATCGTAACAAGAAAATAAAGTTTCTACGATCTGATCGTGGAGGAGAATATTTGAGTTACGAGTTTGGTCTTCATTTCAAACAATGTGGAATAGTTTCGCAACTCACGCCACCTGGAACACCACAGCGTAATGGTGTGTCCGAACGTCATAACCGTACTTTATTAGATATGGTGCAATCTATGATGTCTCTTACCGATTTTTCACTATCGTTTTGGGGTTATGCATTAGAGACAGCTGCATTCATGTTAAATAGGGCACCATCTAAATCCGTTGAGACGACACCATGTGAACTGTGGCTTGGCAAGAAACCAAAGTTGTCATTTCTTAAAGTTTGGGGTTGCGATGCTTATGTGAAAAAGTTTCATCCTGATAAGCTCAAACCCAAATCGAAGAAATGTGTCTTCATAGGATACCCAAAGGAGACAGTTGGGTACACCTTCTATCGCAGGTCCGGAAGGCAATATCTTTGTTGCTAAGAGTGGATCCTTTCTAGAGAAGAAGTTTCTCTCGAAAGAAGTGAGTGGGAGGAATGTAGAACTTGATGAGGTAATTGTACCTTCTCCCGAATTGGAAAGTAGTTCATCACAGAAATCAGTTCTAGTGATCTCTACACCAATTAGTGAGGAAGCTAATGATGATGATCATGAAACTTCAGATCAAGTTACTACCAAACCTCGTAGGACAACCAGAGTATGGTCTGCACCAGAGTGGTACGGTAATCCTTTCTAGAAGTCATGTTACTAGACCATGATGAACCTACGAACTATGAGGAAGCGATGATGAGCCCAGATTCCACGAAATGGCTTGAGGCCATGAAATCTGAGATGGGATCCATGTATGAGAACAAAGTATGGACTTTGATTGACTTGCCCGATGATCGGTGAGTCATTAAGAATAAATGGATTTTCAAGAGGAAGACGGACACTGATAGTAGTGTTACTATCTACAAAGCTCGAATTGTCGCAAAAGGTTTTTGACAAGTTCAAGATGTTGACTATGATGAGATTTTCTCACTCGTAGCAATGCTTAAGTCTGTTCAAATCATGTTAGCAATTGCCACATTTTATGAAATCTGGCAAATGGATGTCAAAACAACATTCCTTAATGGATTTCTTAAAGAAGAGTTGTATATGATGCAACAAGAAGGTTTTGTCAATCCTAAAGGTGCTAACAAAGTGTGCAAGCTCCAGCGATCCATCTATGGACTAGTGCAAGCATCTCAAAGTTGGAATATATACTTTGATAAAGTGATCAAAGCATATGGTTTTATACAGACTTGCGGTGAAGCCTGTATTTACAAGAAAGTGAGTGGGAGCACTACAACATTTCTGATAAGTATATGTGAATGACATATTGTTGATCAGAAATAATGTAGAATTTTCTTGAAAGCATAAAGGAGTATTTGAAAGGAGTTTTTCAAAGAAAAACCTCGATGAAGCTGCTTACACATTGAGCATCAAGATCTATAGAGATAGATCAAGACGCTTGATAATTTTTTTACAATGAGTACATACCTTGACAAGATTTTGAAGTAGTTCAAAATGGAACATTCAAAGAAGGAGTTCTTGCCTGTGTTGCAAGGTGTGAAGTTGAGTAAAGACTCAAAACCTGCCCACAGCAGAAAATAGAAAGAGAATGAAAAGTCATTCCCTATGCCTCAGTCATAGATTTTATAAAGTATGTTATACTATTTACCAGTCCTATTGTATACCTTAGCATGATTCTGGCAAGGGAGTACAATAGTGATCTAGGACTACATCACTGGACAGCGGTCAAAATTATCCTTAGAGGATTAAGGAAATATTTCTTAGTTATGGAGGTGATAAAAGAGTTCGTCGTAAAGAGTTACGTCGATGCAAGCTTTTTACATTGATCTAGATGACTCTAAGTCTCGGTCTGGATACATATTGAAAGTGGGAGCAATTAGCTAGAGTAGCTCCGTGTAGAGCATTGTAGACATAGAAATTTGCGAAATACATATGGATCTGAATGTTGCAAACCCGTAGACTAAACTTCTCTCACAAGCAAAACATGATCACTCTTTGGGTGTTAATCACATAGCGATGTGAACTAGATTATTGACTCTACTAAACCCTTTGGGTATTAGTCACATGGAGATGTGAACTAATCACATAAAGATGTGAACTAGATTATTGACTCTAGTGCAAGTGGGAGACTGAAGGAAATATGCCCTAGAGGCAATAATAAAGTTATTATTTATTTCCTTATATCATGATAAATGTTTATTATTCATGCTAGAATTGTATTAACCGAAAACTTAGTACATGTGTGAATACATAGACAAACAAAGTGTCACTGGTATGCCTCTACTTGAGTAGCTCATTGAATCAAAGATGGTTAAGTTTCCTAGCCATAGACATGAGTTGTCATTTGATTAAATGGGATCACATAATTAGAAAATGATGTGATTGACTTGACCCATTCCGTAAGCTTAGCATGATAATCGTTTAGTTTGTTGCTACTGCTTTCTTCATGACTTATCCATGTTCCTCTGACTATGAGATTATGCAACTCCCGAATACCGGAGGAACACTTTGTGTTCTACCAAATGTCACAACGTAGCTGGGTGATTATAAAGGTGCTCTACAGGTGTCTCTAATGGTACATGTTGAGTTAGCACAGATCGAGATTAGGATTTGTCACTCCGATTGTCGGAGAGGTGATACGTCTCCAACGTATCTATAATTTATGAAGTATCCATGCTATTATATTATCAACCTTGGATGTTTTATATGCATTTATATGCTATTTTATATGGTTTTGGGGACTAATCTATTGACCTAAAGCACAATGCCAGTTTTTGTTTTTTCCTTGTTTTTTGATGTGCCAATTTTTGACGATTTTTTATGGACCAAAAGAAGACCCCGGAGTAAAAGAGTTGGGCCAGGAGAGTCCCGGCGCGTCCACGAGGGTGGGGGCGCCCCCCCCCCCCCAGGTGCGTGGACCTGCCTCATGGACACCTCGGGCACCTCCTTGACGTGAGACCGACGCCAAAAATTCCTATAAATACAGAAACCTCGAAAAATTAACCTAGATCGGGAGTTCCGCCGCCAGAAGCCTTCGTAGCCACTGAAAACCAATCTAGGCCCTCTCTGGCACCCTGTCGGAGGGGGCCATCATCACCAGAGGGCATGGAGGAGGATCCCGGAGGGTCCATCATCACCATGAAGGCCAAGGACCAGAGGGGGAACCTCTCCCCATCCAAGGGGGGCATGGAGGAGGAAGCACAAGGGGGAGAACCTCTCCTCCTCTCTCTTGGTGGCACTAGAGTGCCATCGAGAGGGGAATCATCGCCACGATGATCCTCTTCATCAACATCACCATCATCATCACCATCCTCATATCTTTTACGCGGTCCACTCTCCAGCACCCCGCTGTAATCCCTACTTGAACATGGTGCTTTATGCCACATATTATGATCCAATGATGTGTTACCATCCTATGATGTTTTGAGTAGATATCTTTTGTCTTTGGGTTGATTGATGATCTAGATTGGTATGAGTTGTATGTTTTACTTTGGTGCTATCCTATGGTTCCCTCCGTGTCGCGCAAGCGTGAGGGATCCCCGTTGTAGGGTGTTGCAATACATTTATGATTCGCTTATAGTGGGTTGCGTGAGTGATTGAAACACAAACCCGAGTAAGGGGTTGTTGCGTATGGGAATAAAGAGGGCTTGATGCTTTAATGCTATGGTTGGGTTTTACCTTAATGATCTTTAGTAGTTGCGGATGCTTGTTAGAGTTCCAATCATAAGTGCATATGATCCAAGTAGAGAAAGTATGTTAGCTTATGCCTCTCCCTCATATGAAACTGCAATAGTGATTATCGGTCTTGTTAACGATTGCCTAGGACAATTCCGCACACCGATCCACCATTATTCCACACTCGCTATTTATAATATTTAGTAATATATTCTAACTTAATGATAACAGCACCTACTTTTATATTTTCGCTCTCCGATACCATGCAAAGTTATCCTCTTCATACCCACAACATAGTTTTATTTCTCGTTGCTAGTTGGAAGCAAATGTTCGGTGTACGTAGAGTTGTATCAGTGGCAGATAGGGCTTGAGAGAATATTGATCTTACCTTTAGCTCCTTGTGGGTTCGACACTCCATACTTATCACTTCCACCTTTGGAAATTGCTATGATGATTCCTTGCACTTGGTATTATGAGTTTATGTGTTTTGATGTAATGAAGGTAGTTTGGAGTCCCGGATGTGATCACGGACATGACGAGGAGTCTCGAAATGGTTGAGAAGTAAAGATTGATAAATTGGATGGCTATATTCGGACACTGGAAGTGTTTTGGATGGTTTCGGAGAAACCGAAGTGCCGGAGGGGTTACCGGAACCCCCTGGGGAAGTATTGGGCCTTAGAGGGCCTAAGGGGAGAGAGAGGGCAGAAGCCCGGGAGGTGGCGCGCCCCCTCCCATGAGGAGTCCGAATTATACTAGGGGAGGGGTGCGGCCCCTCTTTCCCTCTCCCTCTACCTCTCTTTCCTCCCCCTTCCCCTTCCTAGTAGGACTAGGAAAGGATGAATCCTACTCCTACTAAGAGGAGGATTCCTCCTCTCCTTGGGGCGCATCAAGCCCGGCCGGCCTCCCCCCTTGCTCCTTTATATATGGGGGTGGGGGGGCACCCAAAGACACACAAGTTGGTCAGTTGATCTTTTAGCCGTATGTGGTGCCCCCTCCACCATAATCCACCTCGGTCATAACGTAGAGGTGCTTAGGCGAAGCCCTGCGTCGGTAGCATCATCATCACCATCATCACACCATCGTGCTGACGGAGCTCTCCCTCGAAGCTTTGATGGATCAGAGTTCGTGGGACGTCATCAAGTTGAACGTGTGCTGAACTCGGAGGTGCCGTACGTTCGGTACTTAGATCGGTCAGATCGTGAAGACGTACGACTACATCAACCGCGTTCTCATAACGCTTCCGCTTACGGTCTACGAGGGTACTGAAGGAAATATGCCCTAGAGGCAATAATAAAGTTGTTATTTATATTTCCTTATATCACGATAAATGTTTGTTATTCATGCTAGAATTGTATTAACCGGAAACTTAGTACATGTGTGAATATATAGACAAACAGAGTGTCACTAGTTTGCCTCTACTTGACTAGCTTGTTGAATCAATGATGGTTACGTTTCCTAACCATAGACATGAGTTGTCATTTGATTAATGGGATCACATCATTAGAGAATGATGTGATTGACTTGACCCATCCGTTAGCTTAGCACAATGATCATTTAGTTTGTTGCTATTGCTTTCCTCATGACTTATACATGTTCCTATGACTATGAGATTATGCAACTCCCGAGTACCATAGGAATACTTTGTGTGCTACCAAACGTCACAAGTAACTAGGTGATTATAAAGGTGCTCTACAGGTGTCTCCAATGGTGCTTGTTGAGTTGGCATAGATCAAGATTAGGATTTGTCACTCCGATTGTCGGAGAGGTATCTCTGGGCCCTCTCGGTAATGCACATCACTATAAGCCTTGCAAGCATTAAGGCTAATGAGTTAGTTGTGGGATGATGTATTACGGAATGAGTAAAGATACTTGTCGGTAACGAGATTGAACTAGGTATTGAGATACCGACGATCGAATCTCGGGCAAGTAACATACCGATGACAAAGGGAACAACGTATGTTGTTATGCGGTTTGACCGATAAAGATCTTCGTAGAATATGTTGGAACCAATATGTACATCCAGGTTCCGCTATTGGTTATTGACCAGAGACGATTCTCAGTCATGTCTACATAGTTCTCGAACCCGTAGGGTCTGCACGCTTAAAGTTCGGTGACGATCGGTATTATGAGTTTATGTGTTTTGATGTACCGAAGGTAGTTTGGAGTCCCGGATGTGATCACGGAGATGACGAGGAGTCTCAAAATGGTCAAGACGTAGAGATTGATATATTGGACGGCTATATTCGGACACCGGAAGTGTTCCGGATGATTTCGGAGAAAACCGGAGTGCCGTAGGGGTTACCGGAACCCCCCGGGGAAGTATTTGGTCTTAGTGGGCCTGAGGGGAGGGAGAGGGCTGCGGCCCAAGAGGTGACGCGCCCCCTCCCATGGGGAGTCCGAATTGGACTAGGCGACGGGGGCGCGGCCCCTCTTTCCCTCTCCCTCTCCCTATCTTTCCTTCCCCCTTCCCTCTTCCTGGTTGGACTAGGAAAGGATATATCCTCTTCCTAGTAGGAAGAGGATTCCTCCTCTCCTTGGGGCGCACCAAGGCTGGCTGGCCTCCCCCCTTTCTCCTTTATATGCGGGGGCGGGAGGGCACCCAAAGACACACAAGTTGATTGTTCCAAGCCATGTGTGGTGCCCCCCTCCACCATAATCCACCTCGATCATATCATAGCAGTGCTTAGGCGAAGCCCTGCGTTGGTAGCAACATCATCACTGTCATCACGCCGTCATCTGACGGAACTCTCACGTGAAGCTCTGCTGGATCGGAGTTCGTGGGACATCATCGAGCTGAACGTGTGCTGAACTTGGAGGTGCCGTGCGTTCAGTACTTGGATCGGTCGGATCGTGAAGACGTACGACTACATCAACCGTGTTCTCATAACGCTTCCGCTTACGGTCTTTTAGGGTACGTGGATGATATTTTCCCGTCTCTTTGCTATGCATCACCATGATCTTGCGTGTGTGTAGAATTTTTTTTGAAATTACTACGTTTCCCAATAGTGGCATGATAACCCACAACTATAGGGGATCGCAATAGTTTTCGAGGGTAGAGTATTCAACCAAAATTTATTGATTCGACACAAGGGGAGCCAAAGAATATTCTCAAGTATTAGCAGCTGAGTTGTCAATTCAACCACACCTGGAAACTTAATATCTGTAGCAAGTGTTTAGTAGCAAAGTAATATGATAGTAGTGGTAACGGTAGCAAAAGTAATGTTTTGGTATTTTGTAGTGATTGTAGCAATAGCAACAGAAAAGTAAATAAGCGAAGAACAATATATGAAAAGCTCGTAGGCAATGGATCGGTGATAGAGAATTATGCCGGATGTGGTTCATCATGTAATAGTCATAACCTAGGGTGACACATAACTAGCTCCAATTCATCAATGTAATGTAGGCATGTATTCCGAATATAGTCATACGTGCTTATGGAAAAGAACTTGCATGACATCTTTTGTCCTACCCTCCCGTGGCAGCGGGGTCCTAGCAGAAACTAAGGGATATTAAGGCCTCCTTTTAATAGAGTACCGGACCAAAGCATTAACACATAGTGAATATATGAACTCCTCAAACTACGGTCATCACCGGGAGTGGTCCCGACTATTGTCACTTCGGGGTTGCCGGATCATAACACATAGTAGGTGACTATAGACTTGCAAGATAGGATCAAGAACTCTCATATATTGATGAAAACATAATAGGTTCAGATATGAGATCATGGCACTCGGGCCCTAGTGACAAGCATTAAGCATAGCAAAGTCATAGCAACATCAATCTCAGAACATAGTGGACACTAGGGTTGAAACCCTCACAAAACTAACTCGATTACATGATAAATCTCATCCAACCCATCACCGTCCAGCAAGCCTACGATGGAATTACTCACGCACAGCGGTGAGCATCATGAAATTGGTGATGGAGGATGGTTGATGATCACGATGGCGATGGATTCCCCTCTCCGGAGCCCCGAACGGACTCCAGATCAGCCCTCTCGAGAGAGTTTAGGGCTTGGCGGCGGCTCCGTATCGTAAAACGCGATGAATCTTTCTCTCTGATTTTTTCTCTCCGAACACGAATATATAGTGTCGGAGTAATGGGCCACAGGTAGGCCAACCCGAGCCCCATAACCTTTCGAGACATCGGGGCAGGCTGCGCCCCTCAAGACCACAAGGTGAAGAGCCACCTCCTGGGAAGTCTACGACAAGGCGGCCGACTGCCCGCACACGGCCGAGTCCCAGGGGCAACTTCCAGAGAAGCCGACTTTGGGGAGTCGGCCGGCGACTCCAACAAACCGTGACCTCATTGAGGGGGACGGGGCAGGGGCGTGGCTACAATGAAGCCCACTCCCCGCCCCTTACCAAGGGCAGGCATGGCTACAGCGCGCTGTACTTGGGAAGATCTCCCTGTGGCGTGGCACTGTTGCCCAGCCGGCCCTGACATCAGCACCACTGTACCTGGTCCTGCACCCACGATGGCTTGTCTGTACGGCCTGGAGGCAGCGGGGCCCACAAGCCAGCGAGACCTCGGGAGGCGGGGGGAGAACCGCCAGTCGGACCCGTCGGGAGTCGGCCTGGGGGAGTCGGCCGAGCCCTCCCCCAGGGCCCACGCGCCATTAATCAAGAAGAGATGGGGAGTGGCCACAGTGATCGCCCGCCAGGCGGCGGGGCTGTTGCCACGACCCCATGACCAAGCCTGCATCATCAGGAGCACGGCTACAGTAATCAGCAGCCGGCAAGACCCGCCCGCGGCGGACGTGGCCTGCCGACTCCGTACCAGACCAGTCGGCGGAGAAGTCAGAGGTCGGAGGCACTGACAGCTGGGCCCGCACCCAGTTGAATTACCATTGTACCCCTGGGGGTAGGCCTATATAAACCCCCCAGGGCACCCATGCAAAGGGTTGGATCCCAGTAGTTCTATACCACACCAAATAGAGGGAGAGAGCTAGCCTTGCCCTCTCCTACCACCAGACACAGCTCAAGGAGCAACCGTGTAAACACTTGACCATATTGATCATGCGGAGACCCCGCAGAGCAGCAGTAGGGGTATTATCTCCCCGGAGAGCCCCGAATCTAGGTAAGATTCGCCGGCGTGCATGTCTTCGCCTCATCCCGTTTCCAGGCACCGGCGACGTTCTACTCGCCCCCACCATGATAAGCCATCTGTTGGCATATGTCGCACCAAACCCCTGACATTTGGCGCCCACCGTGGGGCCTGGTGCATCGCTGTCCGGAGATCTGTTCTGGATGGGAACCCTTTTTCTCCCTGGCGAGCGCAGCCAGCCAGGCATGCCAGACGAAGTCTGCGTTGATGCGCTGCGCGGCTTTGAGATCGCCTGCGCAGCCAGCTCCTTGGCCGAACTTGTCGGCGACGTCCGCCTCTCCGACGAACCTGCGTCCGACGCAGGCGCAGGCGGCCCCGAAAACCTCCTTGCGGGCCTCCTTGATCAACTCCACATTTCCGGCGAGCCGGTCGTAGACTTGGAGTCCGTAGGCTCCACCGACCCGATGCTGGTCGACTCCGACACCGCGTCGGTCGACGCGTTCCCCACCAACGTGGTGGTCTACGACGAACCTCTCCCCCACGCGGAGAGCGACGGGAGCACCGTCACTGAGGTGCTGCTCATCAGTCAGGACGAGTTCCCTGGTGGAAGGGCGCCCGACTCACTCGGCGCGGCGCTACAAGACCTAGTTGCGCCCATTCCGGAAGATGCTGACGCAGAGACGCTAGAAGCGCGCCGCCTTCAGCTTGTTGAAGGCGCGAAGAAGCTAGCCAGCATGAGACGCTTGTCAGAAGCTTACCAGCGGGAGATGGATCGCGCTGTTGGTGGCTCGCCGGCCCCGGCAGGGCCCAGCCGCCTTGGCGCGATTCAGCAACGCGGCGTAGCCATCGCCAGCCTGTTTGGGGCTAGCCGCCCCGTGTATGCCACGCCAGCGGAGAACATCCGAGCCGCCCAGGCAGCGGCGGATGAGCTGGACAATTTCGAGGGCGAAGAGCGCCGCCTCATGATGGAGAGAGTCCAACGGCTCCTCGACGCGGCCGCCGCGCAGAACGAGGCCGGCTACCGCACGGAGGCGCCGCAGCGGCCAAACGACGACCCGCACCGAGATCAAGGCACGACGTCTCAGACGCCGACTGGCGGTGCCCGATGAAGGAAGGACAAGGAGCCGACTTTCCGCCACAGTCGGACTCGGATTACCATAGAGCGCGTCCGAGACGGCCGCCCGAGAGCAGTGGAACGACGGGACGACTGTCCGCCTCCCCCTCCCCGCAAGGAGAGGCGAGTCTCCCCGCCGCCTGTTGACCATCCGACTCTCGGTGACCGCCTTGGCCGCCAAGAGGGAGTTGGAGAGATTGACGCCCGCCACCGGATCGACCGACTTCACCGGTCCCTGGCGCTAGAAGGAGAAGACAAGCTGGGTCCACCTTGTTTCGGGCCCCGCATTCGTGACGAGCCCTTTCCCAAAGGGTTCACGCTCCCAAGAGACATGCCCAAGTATACCGGCTCCGTGAAGCCGAAAGACTGGCTAGTCGACTACTCCACGGTTGTCAGCATAGCAAACGGCAACAAGCATGTCGCCGTAGAGTACGTTCCGCTCATGCTCCAGGGCACGGCCCGGACATGGCTGAACAGCCTAAAGCCCCGCAGCATCAACAGCTGGGTCGACTTCACCGAAGCGTTCGTCCGCAACTTCACCAGCACATACAAGTGTCCTCCCAAGCCTCGTCAGCTCTCCTTGTGCGTGCAAGGTCCTGACGAGTCGACGCGCGACTACCTCACGCGTTGGGCTGAGCTCCGGAACTCCTGTGAGGGCGTGCACGAGGTGCAGGCCATCAAGTACTTCACAGCCGGGTGCCGAGAAGGCACCCTCCTCAAGCACAAGCTCCTCTGCGACGAGCCAGAAACCCTCGACGAGCTGCTGATCATAGCGGACAAGTACGCTACAGCCGACTCCTCCATGAAGATGGAAATTCAAATCAGCACAACTGGCAAAGTAGCTCCTCAGGCTCCAAGAACTCTGGCAGCAGACGCCGGCCAGCGGCAACAGCAGGGCGACAACAAGCGCAAGGCCCCGCAGCCGGCTTCCAGCAGCCGGCAGGTCGCGACCGTCGAAGCCCAGCAGCCAGAAGAGCAGCCTCCGCCCAAGCAATAGAAAGGCGGCAAGCCGAACTGGTTTCCGGCCTTCTCCTACGAGCAGACCTTGGATGGACCTTGCAAGCTCCACAGTGGCGCGAAGCCGTCGAATCACACCACCCGGAAGTGCCACTGGTTCACTAGGATCGCCAAGGGAGACGGCCTCCTGCCACCCCCGCCTGCTGGGCAGCCGCCTCCGCCTCCGCCCCAGCAGCCGGCAGTCAGGCCAGTCGGCGCGATACAAGATGAGTACCTTGAAGAGCACGGAGCCTATGTGGTGTTCACCAGTGTGGCTGATGATCGACGCAGCAGGCGGCTGCAGCGACAAGAGGTGAATGTAGTAGCATCAGAGACGCTAGAGTTCATGCACTGGTCAGAGAGGCCCATCAGCTGGAGCAGGGCTGACCACCCAGAAGTGATGCCAAGTCCGGGTTCCTACCCCTTGGTCCTGGACGCCACCTTTGCCACGGACAAACGGGCTGCGCGTTTCTCGCGAGTTCTGATAGATGGGGGCAGCAGCATCAACATCCTGTACAAGGACACCATGGAGAAGTTAGGAATCAAGCAGAGACAACTTCAGAACAGCCGGACTGTGTTCCACGGCATTGTTCCTGGGCTTTCCTGCTCACCAATCGGCAAGATCCTGATTGACGTCCTCTTTGGGGACAAAGATCACTTCCGAAGAGAGTCTGTTTGGTTTGAGGTAGTGGACCTTGAGAGCCCATACCATGCGCTACTTGGCCGGCCCGCTTTGGCCAAGTTCATGGCGGTTCCCCACTACGCCTACCTCAAGATGAAGATGCCCAGTTCCAGGGGAATTCTGACTATGGTCGGCGACTACCGGAAGTCATCCGCTTGCGCGGCCGAGAGCAGTCGGCTGGCTGAGTCCCTGGTGATTGCAGCCGAGAAGTGACTCCTTGAGCAAGTTGTGGCGATGGTCGGCAAGCAGCCGGAGATATCGCCCGACCCAAAGGAGTCGGAAGCCGAAGGTTCGTTCAAGCCGGCCAAAGAGACAAAGAAGATACCCTTGGATCCGGAGCACCCAGAGAGATACGCCGTCGTAGGTGCAAACCTCGACGGCAAATAGGAAGGCGAGCTCGTCGATTTCCTCCGTGAGAATCGGGACATCTTTGCATGGTCTCCCAAGGACATGCCAGGTGTACCGACAGATTTCGCCGAGCACAAGTTACACGTCCGATCTGATGCAAAGCCGGTCAGGCAACCCCTGCGCCGCTTATCAGAAGAGAAGAGAAGAGTTGTAGGAGAAGAGATAGCCCGACTCCTAGCAGCCGGCTTCATTATGGAAGTTTTCTTCCCGGAGTGGCTGGCAAATCCTGTACTGGTGCTAAAGAAGAACAAGCAATGGCGAATGTGTATTGACTACACGAGCCTCAACAAGGCCTGCCCCAAGGACCCGTTTGCTCTGCCGAGAATTGATCAGGTGATAGACTCCACAGCCGGATGCGAGCTCTTGAGTTTCTTGGATGCGTACTCAGGATATCACCAGATAAAGCTGAACTCGGCTGACAGATTGAAGACCACCTTCATCACACCATTTGGAGCATTCTGCTACCTCACCATGACGTTCGGCTTGAGGAATGCCGGCGCCACCTTCCAGCGTTGCATGCAGAAGTGCCTCCTCAAGCAGCTTGGCAGGAACGCCCACGTTTACGTGGACGACGTAGTGGTGAAGACGGAAAAGCGAGGAACATTGCTGGAAGACCTCAAGGAGACCTTTGAGAACCTGCGCCGGTTCCAGATCAAGCTCAACCCCGAGAAGTGTGTCTTCGGAGTACCAGCCGGCCAGCTGCTAGGTTTCCTGGTCTCTGAACGCGGCATAGAATGCAACCCAGTAAAAATCAAGGCCATCGAGAGAATGGAGGTACCTAGCCGACTGCTGGATGTGCAGAAGTTCACCGGCTGCTTGGCGTCCATCAGCCGATTCATCAGTCGGCTGGGCGAGAAAGCTCTCCCCTTATACCAACTCATGAAGAAGACCACTTTTTCGAGTGGAACCATAAGGCGGACGAAGCTTTCCACTAGTTGAAGAAGATGCTGACTACTCCACCCGTCTTGGCGGCTCCGACTCCCAAGGAAGCTATGCTCCTGTACATCGCCGCCACCAGCCGAGTAGTCAGCACAGTCATTGTAGTAGAGCGCAAGGAGGAAGGCAAGGCGCTACCTGTCCAGAGACCAGTATATTACCTGAGCGAGGTACTGTCGACCTCCAAGCAGAACTACCCCCACTACCAGAAGATGTGTTATGGCGTGCACTTTGCTACCAAGAAATTGAAGCCTTACTTTCAAGAACATCCAATCATGGTGGTCTGCATGGCTCCACTTGCCGAGATCATCGGTAGCCAAGATGCCTCTGGTCAAGTGGCCAAGTGGGCCATAGAGCTGGCTCCTTATACCATCTACTACCAGCCCCACACCGCTATCAAATCACAAGCACAGGCCGACTTCCTCGTCGACTGGGCCGAGACCCAGTACCTGCCTCCAGCGACTGACTCCACCCATTGGCGGATGCACTTTGACGGCTCCAAGATGCGCACCGGCTTGGGAGCCGGCGTCGTCCTCACCTCTCCCAAAGGCGACAAGCTCAAATATGCACTGCAAATCCATTTTGCCGCCTCCAACAACGTGGCCGAGTACGAGGCGCTCATTCACGGGCTCCGGCTTGCCAAAGAACTTGGCATCCGCCGGATCTTGTGTTATGGCGACTCGGACTTAGTGGTCAAGCAGTCGTCTGGCGACTGGGACGCAAAATATGCAAACATGGCGAGCTACCGTTTCCTCGTGCAACAACTCAGCGGGTATTTCGAAGGATGCGAGTTCCTCCATGTGCCAAGAAACGACAACGACCAAGCAGACGCCTTGGCACGAATCAGCTCTACCCGCCAAGCAATACCATCTAGCGTTGCCCTTCAACGCCTCCTCAAGCCGTCTGTCAAGCCTTCACCAGAATCAGACTCCATCTTCGTACCGGCTCCTCCCGAAGACGACGGATCCGACTCCAGAGCTCTGGTAGTCGGAACGGGGACTTTGGCGGGTGACTCCAAAGCTGCCACTGTCGAGCCCGGCCCGGGGACTACGGCGACGGACTCGAAGATTCCAGAACTCGGCCCAAGGGCCGCGCCAGTCGGCCTGGGGACTTCATCAGCCTAGCAAGCGGCTATTGACTCCAGCCCAGCTGCCCTCGTCCAGGTCGCAGTTCTGATAGTCGACGAAATAGCAGCACCCTCATGGGCCCAGCCCATCCTCAAATTCCTGGTGAACAAAGAGCTACCAACTGATGAGACCTCAGCTCGGCAAGTACAACGCCGGGCGGTGGCCTATACCATAATCAACAGAGAGCTGGTCAGGCACAGCGTCACTGGTGTCTACCAGCGCTGCGTAGAGCCAGAACAAGGCCAGGCGATCCTCAAAGACATCCATCAAGGCGAATGCGGCCACCATGCGCCTTCAAGAGCACTCGTCGCCAAAGCTTTTCAGCACGGTTTCTTTTGGCCGACTGCCTTGGAAGAGGCCAAGGAGTTGGTCCAAAAATGCAAAGGGTGCCAGAAGTTCAGCTCCAAGCCGCACCAGCCGGCTTCCACGCTCAAGACCATCCCCATTGCTTGGCCTTTCGCGGTTTGGGGTCTAGACATGGTGGGACCGTTCAAGACAGCACGAGGTGGCCTAACTCACCTACTTGTCGCAGTGGACAAGTTCACCAAGTGGGTGGAAGTAAAGCCAATTAAGAAACTGAACGGTCCGACTGCCGTGACCTTCATCACTGATATAACAGTTCGGTACGGCATACCACACAGCATCATCACCGACAACGGCACAAATTTTGCCAAAGGCGCCTTGGCCCGTTTTTGCGCAACACAGGGCATCCGACTGGACCTAGCGTCCGTCGCCCACCCGCAGTCAAACGGCCAAGTGGAGCGATCAAACGGCCTCATCCTGTCTGGCATCAAGCCTCGGTTGATCGACCTCTAGAGCGCTCGGCTGGCTGCTGGCTCGACGAGGTGCCAGCCGTCCTCTGGAGTCTGCGCACGACTCCAAACAAGTCAACCGGCTTCACGCCCTTCTTCCTCGTCTACGGTGCCAAAGCCGTCATCCCAACGGACATAGAGTTCGACTCCCCACGAGTCACCATGTACACCGAGGAGGAGGCAGAAGAAGCACGACAAGACGGCGTCGATTTGCTAGAAGAGGGCCGGCTGTTGGCACTCAGCCGGTCCAGCATCTACCAGCAGAGCCTGCGCCGATACCACAATAGGAAGGTCAGGCCAAGATCTTTCCAAGAAGGCGACCTTGTGCTCCGGCTGATCCAGCGAACAGTCGGCCAGCACAAGCTGTCGCCGCCTTGGGAAGGCCCTTTCATCATCAGCAAAGTACTAGGCAACGACTCCTACTACCTGATCGACACTCAGAAGCCCCGAGCACGCAAGAGGGACGACTCCGGCAAGGATATAGAGCGGCCATGGAATGCAAATCTTCTCCGAAGATTTTACAGTTGATGCAGTATGTACCACGCTACCTTTTGTATTAAAGTACCAAGACTTAGGGCCCCCCGAGACGAGCTCGGGGACTGCCCTCTTTTGTCTGTATGATAAAAATTATGCCTACAAGTATGTTACTCTTTGTCATGCCACTTGGCACCAGGCTCGACAAGTCGGCCCGGGGACTTGCCGCCTTGCACTATGAAATGCTTCCTGCAGCCGGACAAGTAGTGTGTAGCACCTAAGCCGTCTTCTGCCAGAAGCCGCATCTCGCACAACGACTGTACGGTGGGCAGAGGTAAGGTAGAATGGGTGCTCGCACGAAAAATGGCTAAGGACTCAAAGCATAAAACTAGCTCAAGCCGACTTCCAGCCTTTCTCGCAAACCGACTCTCGGACAGTCGGATTGTCGTTTTCTATCCAACTTGCTCAAACAATCTTGAAATTGGCTAAGTACTTGCTTTCCCAAAGTAGCCTAGCACTTGATCCAGCAACAGTTCGCAGAGCGGCTGTCCGATTGGCAAGGAAGGAAACTAGGAGAAAGCGGCAAAGGAAAACAGCCAGAAGAACAATGAGCAAGAAAAGATAGATATATACATATAACATAGGCCCTTGGCCGAATTGTCGAATAGAGGTTCAAAATACACCCCGCAGGTGGAATTGTGCGAGTCAACAAGTTCTTCAAAAGACTACTGAAGCAGATAAAACAAAAGACACAGCAGCGGCTTAGGAGGCGGCAGACGGATTCGGGGGGTCGGAGGAGGCGCCAGCGTCAGGCGTCGGGGCGGTCGTCCGGCTAGTCTCGGCTTGATCGCCTCCGGCAGCAGTCGGGTCGGTCGCACGCGGCTCGTTGCTGGAGGCGCGGTCGGGCTGAGGCTGGCCGTCTGCTCCGTCTTCTGGTGCCTCCGCCTCGCCCTCATCCTCTGCCTCGTCCTCCTCCTCAACGCTGGAGCCAATCACCTCCGCCGAGTCTTCGTCGTAGTCTGGGTTCATCCCAAACCACTCCGGCGGTACCTCCTCGCTGTCTTCAGACCGCTCGGGGACGAAGATGCTCGTGTCAGTGTACACGGTGATCACAGCAGCACGCTTGACAAGGGCGTCTTCTGCAGCCGCCAGCTCCGGCTGGGCCTCCGACCGAAGCGTGGCCAACCGGTCTAGATCCAGCCCCGGGCACCACGCCTTGACGAACTCCAAGGCTCGGCGCGCTCCAGCCCGGGCCGAAGAGCCCTTCCAGGCCTCGAGGCGACCAGTCGCCACCTCCAACCAGCTGGCCGTCAGGCTGGGGGTGCGTGGAGCCTGCATATTCGGCCAAAGGGCGGAAATTGCCTGGGCACCGACGCGCTGAAGCCGGCGCAGCATCCGGTGAGCCGGCCGGAGGTGAGCCTCGATGCTCAAGATGTGCGCATCAAGAGTTCGGGGGGCATCGGCGGCGATCTCCGCGCCCTCCGCCCTCCGACTTTCACGATCGGCCTCGATGGCTTGGATAGCGGCCTGCGACTGCCCAGGGAAGAAGTCTGCAAAAGACACAAAGAAATGAAAAAGCAAGTCAAAACCAGGAGTCGGCACGATCTAAGTCGGTAGCTCGAAGAAAGAAAATAAAGAGACTCACCATCAACGATGTCTTCAATCTCGTGGAAGCCGGAGGACAGCAGCGCCTCCTTGTCAGACCAGGCGGAGCGCTCGCTCGCGAACTCGGCCAAGAGGGCGGTTTCCGTCTCCTCCGCCTCCCTCTGCGACTTCGCAAGTAGCTCCTTCTGCTCTGCCAACTGAGTGGCCAGCAGATCGCGCTCTGTGGCGAGCCTGCTGCACTCCTCCCCTTTGGCGAGCAGGGCGGAGTTGGCTTCGCTCAGCTGCTGTTGAAGAGCAGCGTTGGCTCCTCAAGGAAAGGAAGAAAGACAACAGTCGTCAATAAAGTAAGTCGTCGGGGAGATCTGGCCCGACTGCTCAGCAGTCGGCCCGAATCTCGGGGACTACAGCCCGCGGGTGCGCTAGCGCGCCCCCGCAGAGAAGAAAAAAGAGGGAAGGACTTACTCCGGCTCTCCGCCAAGTCGGCGGTCCGCTTGCCCAGCTCTTCAACATTGCGGTTGAAGGCAGTGACGCGGAGGTTGTGGTAATCCTGCAACAAGCATCTCAGACAAAGTTAGTACCCAGAAGTTCACCAATTGGAGTTCCGGACCGCCTGCTCAGCAGCCAGCCCGAAATTCGGGGACTACACCCAGTGGGTGAGCTGGCGTGCCCCCACAGAGAGGAACAAGAAAAATAAAGGCCCAAAGAAAAGACATACCCGGACGGCCGCCCGCGATGCCAGGAACGCCTTGGTGCAGCTCTGGAGAGCGTCGCCCTCAGAGCGGAGCTTCACCTGGACGTCCAGGAGCGCCCGGTTCAGCGGCCCTGTGCCGCCTCCCCGCACCCACCCAACAGGTGTGGCGCTCGTCGCCTCGGCGTCTGGAGCCGCCGAGCTGGCGGTGCCGGCTTCCAGGGGGTGGGGTGCCGAAGTCGCCTTCTCCAGATGACGACGCGCTGGCGAGCCGACCTAGAGGAGTAGCCTCGCCACGGCCTCATCTTCGGTCGGCGGCACCGGAGGGTCCGCTGGCTGCTCGCCTTGCATGCCTTCAGATGGCGGCGGAGGCGGCCGCGGAACGTTCGCGCCCGGAGTAGAGGGCTCGCCGCCTTCCCTCTCCTCGACAAGGTTCTCCCTGCCGGCTCCTCCAGTCTGCCCCATGAACTCCGGCGGCGGCGGTGCAGAGTTCAGTAGGGTAACAAGCAAGGCCGCCTGGCGGCATGCGGCTTCCTCAGCCTGCTGCTTCGCTGCGGCGGCGGCTTCGGCCTCTGCTACTTTTTTCTTGGCGGAGGCCTCCGCCCTGTCGGCCTCCGCCTTCTCCAGGCGGAGGGCTTCTTCTTCATTGTGCTTCTCCTGCGCATTCCGCTCCGTTGCCTCCCAGAGGTCGGCAGCGGGGTCTATCTGCCGAGTGGCGGCGGGCGTCTCTGCCGACCCCATGACGGAGGCGGCGGTGACCCGCTCAAGAGAGAGGGGAGCCCTGAAGAAAGAGGGGCGAGTAGAGACTCAGAAAAGACACGAAGAAAGAATAAACTTCGAAGTCAGAATACTTACGCAGAGACCAACGGCGGCTTCTTCACTTCCTTACGGAAGCGGATGGCCTTCGCGGCTGCCTCGTCCCGCCGGGTCGCCGCAGCCGAGCCCTTGGGCTTCTTCGGTCGGCTACCGAACAAAGTCAGCGCAGCCCGGCGCTTCTTCCCGCTGCCTGGAGCGCTCGACGCGGCGGAAGAGCCCGCGCCCGGCTGGCTGGCTCCTGGCCGATGGCGAGGGATGACTCCTCCCTTGGCGTCGTCTTCAGGCCAGTCGGCAAAGGTAGCCGAGGGCCTGAAGTCGCCTGTCGTCCCTCCTCCTCCCTCAGCGTCGTCTTCCAGAGCCGCCGCCCCCAGATCGGGGTCGTCGACGTCGCTCTCCGCCCGGTCGGTGGCGAACTCATGGGCCGGCCCCGAGGTGCCGGCTGGTGGGTGAAGAAGGGGATTCTAACCAAAGCTGACTGATCAGAACAAAACTCGGCAAGAAGAAGACAATCCAAAGAAAGAAAAGAAAGGCGGCTCACCACGGGCGGGGGGTTGACGCGGGAGTATGGCTCCTTGCCGAATCGCCAGTCCTCCGGGAGCCTGCTGTCCGAGAGGTAGTTCACCATCAGGGCCACCTCTTCGTGAGGCATGTCCTTGGTGCACATCCAACTCGGGTCGCGGCCCCCGCTCACCTGGCATATCAGGTGAGGGCGGCCTTGGAGTGGGAGAACTCGGCGCGAGACGAAGGCGCCAGTAGGTCCGGGCCAGTCAGACCCTCCAACGGCGTCAGCACTCGGAGTCGCGTGATGGCACCGGCTCCCGCAGGCGTCAGCGACCTGGCCCGGTACGACCAGTTGGGCAGTCTACCAGCCGGCGGGCCAGCTTCGAAAGCCGGCAGATTGACCCATTCGCCCCTCGTGGCGGCGTTCCTGACGTAGAACTAGGACCACTGCCACATCTTCACCGACTTGAATAGCGCGATGGAGGGGAAGTGATTGTCGGCTCCTGTCCTTTGCACGGTGATGAAGGTGCCGCACTAAGCCGGCACGCCCGTGGCCTGGGTGCCGAGCTTGGAGAAGAAGAACTCCCCCCAGAGCTCGAGGGTGGGGAGGACTCCGAGGAAGCCTTCGTAGAGAGCCACGAAGGCGGACAGCAGCACCACTGTGTTGGGGGTGAGGTGGTGCGGCTGGAGTCCGTAGAACTCCATGAAAGACCGGAAGAAGCTGCTCGCCGGCAGCCCCAGCCCGCGCAGGCAGTGCGAGCGGAAGATGACCCGCTCGCCCTCCTGCGGGGCGAGGGAAATCTCCCCCTCCGGCGCGAGGCGCACCTGCACGCGGTCCTCGCCGGGAAGCCGACGAGTCTGGCGGAGGAACTTGATATGGTCCTCATGGACTTCGGAACCGTCCCAGGTGCCGGAGCGCACCGGGGGAGGCGCAGCAGCGGAGGAGGAACTCATCGCGAGTTGTTGCTGCGGTGATCGCCGGAGCTTGGGCGTGCGGCGGAGCAAAGAAGAGAAGAGGAAGCAGGAGAGCGAGGAGCTGCGAGGAGGAACAAAGCAAGGGGTAGTGGGAAGAAGGGGTGCGTGTGCTCCCCTCTTCCCCCTACTTATATCCCTCGGGGCTGCGAAGCCGAGGGGGCGGACGTGGGGATTTACTGCGCCCACAACCCCACGCCCCCCACGATCCCTGCAAAGTTACTGCGCGCAGTAACTCCACAGGAATCCTAACCGTCCACCGGGGCCACAGCGGATCCGCTCGGGCGCCAAGGCGCGGTAGTGGCGGGCCCCACCTACGGGCATGTCTCGTCGCGTGCGTGGGCTGGCAGGACGGCCTGGCCACGTGCCCTCGCGTGACAGGCCAAGAACGGGCAGCGGCCTGCAAGCTTAGCTAGCACGCCACTTGAAATCTCGCCGCGACGTTCAAACTTCTGAGCAAGTCGGAATTGAGTGAGACCGAGTTGGACGAGTCCAACTCCTTCTAGTCAGCCCGACAGAAGTCAATCAAGACCGTGTGTTGAGCACCCGGAAAGAGAAACTGCTGAGGCTTCTCGGCCGATCGTCCGCGGTGCCTCACTAGCTTCGGGGACTATTGTCGGAGTAATGGGCCACGGATAGGCCAACCCGAGCCACATAACCTTTCGAGACATTGGGGCAGGCTGCGCCCCTCAAGACCACAAGGCGAAGAGCCGCCTCCTGGGGAGTGTACAACAAGGCGGCCGACTGCCCGCACACGGCCGAGTCCTAGGGGCGACTTCCAGAGAAGCCGACTTTGGGGAGTCGGCCGGCGACTCCAACAAACCGTG
This sequence comes from Triticum dicoccoides, assembly GCF_002162155.2. Classification (NCBI taxonomy): domain Eukaryota; kingdom Viridiplantae; phylum Streptophyta; class Magnoliopsida; order Poales; family Poaceae; genus Triticum; species Triticum dicoccoides. Next base: position 151,844,227 of record NC_041388.1, read on the forward strand.
ACCTCATCGAGGGGGACGGGGCAGGGGCGTGGCTACAATGAAGCCCACTCCCCGCCCCTTACCAAGGGCAGGCATGGCTACAGCGCGTCGTACTTGGGAAGATCTCCCTGTGGCGTGGCACTGTTGCCCAGCCGGCCCTGACATCAGCAGCACTGTACCTGGTCCTGCACCCATGACGGCTTGTCTGTACGGCCTGGAGGCAGCGGGGCCCACAAGCCAGCGAGACCTCGGGAGGCGGGGGGAGAACCGCCAGTCGGACCCGTCGGGAGTCGGCCTGGGGGAGTCGGCCGAGCCCTCCCCCAGGGCCCACACGGCATTAATCAAGAAGAGATGGGGAGTGGCCACAGTGATCGCCCGCCAGGCGGCGGGGCTGTTGCCACGACCCCATGACCAAGCCTATGTCATCAGGAGCACGGCTACAGTAATTAGCAGCCAGCAAGACCCGCCCGCGGCGGAAGTGGCCTGTCGGCTCCGTACCAGACCAGTCGGCGGGGCCCATCAGTCGGCGGGCCCCAGCAGTCAGCGGAGAAGTCGGAGGTTGGAGGCACTGACAGCTGGGCCCGCACCCAGTCAAATTACCATTGTACCCCTGGGGGTAGGCCTATATAAACCCCCCAGGGCACCCATGCAAAGGGTTGGATCCCAGTAGTTCTATACCACACCAAATAGAGGGAGAGAGCTAGCCTTGCCCTCTCCTACCACCAGACACAGCTCAAGGAGCAACCATGTAAACACTTGACCGTAGTGATCATGTAGAGACCCCGCAGAGCAGCAGTAGGGGTATTATCTCCCCGGAGAGCCCCGAAGCTGGGTAAGATTCGCCGGCGTGCATGTCTTCGCGCCTCATCCCGTTTCCAGGAACCGGCGATGTTCTACTCGCCCCCACCATGATAAGCCATCCATTGGCATATGTCGCACCAAACCCCCGACATATAGAGTTGGAGTTGAGGTCGGAGGAGCTCCAGGGGGGTCACGAGGTAGGGGGCGCGCCCCCCACCCTCGTGGCTAGGGTGTGGGCTCTCTGGTCTTGATCTTTTGCCAGTATTTTTTATTATTTCCAAAAATAATCTCCGTGAAGTTTTAGGTCATTCAGAGAACTTTTGTTTCTGCACATAAATAACACCATGGCAATTCTGCTAAAAACAGCGTCAGACCGAGTTAGTTCCATTCAAATCATGCAAGTTAGAGTCCAAAACAAGGGCAAAATTGTTTGGAAAAGTAGATACGACGGAGACGTATCAACTCCCCCAAGCTTAAACCTTTGCTTGTCCTCAAGCAATTCAGTTGACAAACTGAAAGTGATAAAGAAAAACTTTTATAAACTCTATTTGCTCTTGTTGTTGTAAATATGTAAAGCCAACATTCAAGTTTTCAGCAAAGATTATAAACTAACCATATTCACAATAATGCTTAGGTCTCATGTTTACTCATGTCAATGGCATAATCAACTAGCGAGCAATAATAATAAATCTCAGATGACAGCACTTTCTCAAAACAATCATAATATGATATAACAAGATGGTATCTCGCTAGCCCTTTTTGAGACCGCAAAACATAAATGCAGAGCACCTTTAAAGATCAAGGACTGACTAGACATTGTAATTCATGGTAAAAGAGATCCAGTCAAGTCATACTCAATGTAAACTAATCAGTAATAAATGCAAATGATAGAGGTGCTCTCCAGCGGGTGCTTTTTAATAAGAGGAGGATGACTCAGCATAAAAGTAAATAGACCGGCCCTTCGCAGAGGGAAGCAGGGATTTGTAGAGGTGCCAGAGCTTGGTTTTGAAATAGAGATGAATAATATTTTGAGCGGTATACTTTCATTGTCAACATAACAACCAAGAGATGGTGATATCTTCCATGCTACACACATTATAGGCGGTTCCCAAACAGAATGGTAAAGTTTATACTCCCCCTCCACCAACAAGCATCAATCCATGGCTTGCTCGAAACAACGAGTGCCTCCAACTAACAAGAGACCCAGGGGGAGTTTTGTTTGCAATTATTTTGATTTGATTTGCATAAAGCATGGGACTGGGTATCCCGGTGACCAGCCATTTTCTCGTGAGTGAGGAGCGGAGTCCACTCCTCTTGAGAATAACCCACCTAACATGGAAGATACGGACAGCCCTAGTTGATACATGAGCTATTCGAGTATACAAAACAGAATATTTATTTGAAGGTTTAGAGTTTGGCACATACAAATTTGCTTAGAACGGCAGGTAGATACCGTAAATAGGTAGGCTATGTGAGTGCAAGCATGAGTAGAATATAATCCACCATGCATTAAAGTCAATGAACATTGAGTGCAAGCATGAGTAGAATATAATCCACCATGAACATAAATATTGTGAAGGCTATGTGATGACCCACAAGTATAGGGGATCTATTGTAGTCCTTTCGATAAGTAAGAGTGTCGAACCCAACGAGGAGCAGAAGGAAATGATAAGCGGTTTTCAGCAAGGTATTCTTTGCAAGCACTGAAATTATAGGTAACTGATAGTTTTGTGATAGAATAATTTGTAACGAGCAACAAGTAACAAAAGTAAATAAAGTGCAGCAAGGTGGACCAATCCTTTTTGTAGCAAAGGACAAGCCTGGACAAACACTTATATGATGTAAAGCGCTCCCGAGGACACATGGGAATATCGTCAAGCTAGGTTTCACCACGTTCATATGATTCGCGTTCGGTACTTTGATAATTTGGTATGTGGCTGGACCGGTGCTTGGGTGCTGCCCTTACTTGGACAAGCATCCCACTTATGATTAACATCTATTGCAAGCATCCGCAACTACAACAAAAGTATTAAGGTAAACCTAACCATAGCATGAAACATATGGATCCAAATCAGCCCCTAACGAAGCAACGCATAAATGAGGGTTTAAGATTCTGTCACTCTAGCAACCCATCATCTACTTATTACTTCCCAATGCCTTCCTCTAGGCCCAAATAGTGGTGAAGTGTCATGTAGTCGACGTTCACATAACACCACTAGAGGAGAGACAACATACATCTCATCAAAATGTCGAACGAATACCAAATTCACATGACTACTAATAGCAAGACTTCTCCCATGTCCTCAGGAACAAACATAACTACTCACAAAGCATAATCCCGTTCATAATCAGAGGGGTATTAATATGCATATAGGATCTGAACATATGATCTTCCACCAAATAAACCAACTAGCATCAACTACAAGGAGTAATTAACACTACTAGCAACCTACTAGTACCAATCCCGGACTTGGAGACAAGAATTGGATACAAGAGATGAACTAGGGTTTTGAGAAGAGATGGTGCTGGTGAAGATGTTGATGGAGATTGCCCTCTCCCGATGAGAGGAGCGTTGGTGATGATGTTGACGATGATTTCCCCCTCCCGGAGGGAAGTTTCCCCGGCAGAACAGCTCTGCCGGAGCCCTAGATTGGATCTACCAAGGTCCCGCCTCGTGGCGGCGGAGTTTCATCCGAGAAGATGGCTTATGATTTTTTCCCATCGAAAGACTCCATATAGCAGAAAATGGCCATCGAAGGGCCACCAGGGGGCCCACGAGGTAGGGGCGCGCCCAAGGGGTAGGGCACGCCCCCACCCTCGTGGGCAGGGTGTGGCCCCCCTGGTGAACTTCTTGCGCTCAGTATTTTTTATATATTCTGAAAACGTCTTCCATGAAGTTTCAGGACTTTTGGAGGTGTGCAGAATAGGTCTCTAATATTTTCTCCTTTTCCAGCCCAGAATCCCAGTTGCCGGCATTCTCCCTCTTTATGTAAACCTTGTAAAATAAGAGAGATTAGGCATAAGTATTGTGACATAATGTGTAATAACAGCCCATAATGCAATAAATATCGATATAAAAGCATGATGCAAAATGGACGTATCAACTCCCCCAAGCTTAGACCTTGCTTGTCCTCAAGCGAAAACTGAAATCCAAAAATATGTCCACATGTTTGGAGATAGAGGTGTCGATAAAAGTAAAATACGGATATGAGGGCATCATGCTTGTTCTTAGAACAGCAACTTACATAATTCTTGTCATATGATTTCTTATGCTAGAGTAATAATCCAATCACCATTTCAAGTATGAATCGTAAACTTCATTGAAAACTAACAAAGTATAATCTCGGTCATTGGAGCAATTGCAATTTATCATAACATAGGAAAGAGTCAATATATAAGAGCTTTTCAGCAAGTCCACATACTCAACTATCATATAGTCTTTCACAATTGCTGACACTCACGCAATACTTATGGGTATGGAGTTTTAATCGGACACAGAGAAAGATAGGGGCTTATAGTTTTGGCTCCCAACGTTTTACCTCAAGGGTAATGTCAACAATAATAGTTCATTAGAACTCACATCCAATTAGCCATATATACCAGGATCTTTCCAACATACTGTGCTTGCCAAAGGATAAAATGTAAAAAGGAAGGGTGAAGATCACCATGACTCTTATGCAAGGTAGGAAATAAAAGTAAAAGATAAGTCCTTTGCAGAGGGAAGCAGAGGTTGTCATGCGCTTTTATGGTTGGATGCACAAAATCTTAATGCGAAAGAACGTCACTTTATATTGCCACTTATGATATGGACCTTTATTATGCAGTCTGTCGCTTTTATTTCTTCCATATCACACGATCGTATAAAGCTTATTTTCTCCCACACTAATAAGTCATACATATTTAGAGAGCAATTTTTATTGCTTGCACCGATGACAACTTACTTGGAGGATCTTACTCAATCCATAGGTAGGTATGGTGGACTCTCATGGCAAAACTAGTTTAAGGGTATTTGGAAGCACAAGTAGTATCTCTACTTGGTGCGATGAATTTGGCTAGCATGAGGGGGAAAGGCAAGCTCAACCATGTTGGATGATCCATGACAATATAATTTATCTCAGATGTAAGAAAACATAACCCATTACGTTGTCTTCCTTGTCCAACGTCAACTCTTTAGCATGTCATATTTTAATGAGTGCTCACAATCATAAAAGATGTCCAAGATAGTATATTTATATGTGAAGACCTCTCTTTCTTTATTACTTCCTATTAATTGCAACGATGACCAAAACTATGTTTGTCAACTCTCAACAACTTTTATTCATCATACTTTTTCTATGTGAGCTCATTACTCTCCATAAGATCCATATGATCTCTTTGTTTCCTTTTTTATTTATTTCTCTTTTCTTTTATTCACTTAGGATCATGGAAAAATAATCAAGCCCTTGACTCAACACTAATCTTTATTATATATAGCTCACGGACTCGATTACATAGAGGGGTCATAAAGCAAAACTCAAAACTATATCATGCCATAAACTTTATTCTACTAGATCAAGATATTACCAAAAGGATCGAACTAAGAAAAACGGTAAAGATAAAAGTCATGGTGATACGATACCGGGGCACTCCCCCAAGCTTGGCAGTTGCCAAGGGGAGTGCCCGTACCCATATGATTATGTCTCTCTTTTCGGGGATGGTGATGTGATATTCTTGGCGATGATGCCCCTCAAGATACAATTCTCCTCCTCGAGCTTATTGACTTGCTGCTTGAGGTCCATTATTTCCTTTCAGAGTTTTCCTGTAACAGCCAAAGCTCCCTGCACCCAAGGGTGCTGCATAGCTGCGGGAGAACCAGTGACACTCTTTTTCATATCTCATAAGAAAGAAATCTAACATTCGAAGGGATAACCGAGTTTGGAATAGCCGAGCTCTATAGTTCTCCCATTGTGAATCTAGCTCGGAGGCGGGAAGTGACTTCTTGATCCTCTTCCATGGCATATATCCTCTTCAAATCAGCCTCCATCTCTTCCTCCGTTGCTGGCCCAAATAGGTCAACATTGTTGTTTGTCATTGATCTCGGTGCCGGATGAGACACCTGGCTCTCCCCGACTGACTCTTGCGAAGACATCTTGCTCTAATCTGCAGCAGCAACAGCTCGAAACACAAACAGAGGATAATTGCGTGATACGGGAGTCAAAACCCCCAGGAGATTATATAATGAATTTTTACCGACCAAAATACATGTCGTGTAAGAAAACGGAGTCCGGAAAGCACACGAGGTGCCCACGAGGTAGGGGGCGTGCCCTCCGCCCTCGTGGAGGCCTCGTGTCCTTCCCGGACTGCTTCTTATTTTTCTATTTTTCTAAATATTCCAAAATGGAGAAATATTGCCTGAAAACAGTTTTGGAGTCAGTTTACTTACCGTACCACATACCTATTCCTTTTCGGAGTCTGAAACGTTCCAGAAAGTGTCCCTTATGTATTCCTCCGGGGTTACGGTTTCAATAACATTGGTTTCAACATTTATGGGATTACCTGAGATATAATGTTTGATTCTTTGACCGTTCACCACCTTCGGATTTGTGCCTTCGAAGTTGTTGATTTTATGGCACCGGAACGATAGACCTCCTCGATAACGTAAGGACCTTCCCATTTAGAGAGAAGTTTTCCTGCAAAAAATCTTAAAAGAGAGTTGTATAGCAATACATAATCACCTACATTAAACGCGCGCTTTTGTATCCTTTTATCATGCCATCTTTTAACTTTTTCTTTAAACAACTTGGCATTTTCATAGGCTTGGGTTCTCCATTCATCGAGTGAGCTAATATCGAATAACCTCTTCTCACCGGCAAGTTTAAAATCATAATTGAGCTCTTTAATAGCCCAATATGCCTTGTGTTCTAGTTCGAGAGGTAAGTGACATGTTTTTCCATAAACCATTTTATACGGAGACATACCCAGAGGATTTTTATATGCAGTTCTATAGGCCCATAATGCATCATCAAGTTTCTTGGACCAATTCTTTCTAGACCTATTGACAGTCTTTTGCAAAATTTATTTGAGCTCTCTATTACTCAATTCTGCTTGACCACTAGACTGAGGGTGATAAGGGGATGCAATTGTATGATTAACATCATACTTAGCAAGCATTTTACGGAAAGCACCATGAATAAAATGTGAACCACCAGCAGTCATTAAATATTTAGGGACTCCAAATCTTGGAAAAATAACTTCCTTAAGCATTTTAATAGAAGTGTTATGATCAGCACTACTAGTTGGAATAGCTTCTACCCACTTAGCAACGTAATCAACAACAACTAAAATATGTGTATATCCATTAGAGGCAGGAAAAGGTCCCATGTAGTCAAAGCCCCAAACATCAAATGGTTCAATAACGAGTGAATAGTTCATAGGCATTTCTTGACGTCTACTAATATTACCAATTCTTTGACATTCATCACAAGATAAGACAAACTTATGGGCATCCTTGAAGAGAGTAGGCCAATAAAAACCAGATTGCAATACCTTATGTGCAGTTCTATCTCTAGCATGGTGTCCTCCATAAGCTTCGGAGTGACACTTGCGTAGGATCTGTTCTTGTTCATGCTCAGGTACACAATATCTAATAACACCATCTACTCCTTCTTTATAAAGATGTGGGTCATCCCAAAAGTAATGCCTCAAATCATAGAAGAACTTTTTCTTTTACTGGTATGTGAAACTAGGTGGTATGAATTTGGCAACAATGTAATTAGCATAATCAGCATACCATGGAGCAGTATAAGAAGCATTTATGACATTTAATTGCTCATCAGGAAAGCTATCATCAATAGGTAGTGGGTCATCAAGCACATTTTCTAACCTAGACAAGTTGTCTGCAACGGGGTTCTCAGCTCCCTTTCTATCAATAACATGTAAGTCAAATTCTTGTAGCAAGAGAACCCATCTAATAAGTCTAGGTTTAGCATATTTCTTTTCCATAAGATATTTAATAGCAGCATGGTCAGTGTGAATAGTTACTTTAGAATCAACAATATAAGGTCTGAACTTATCACAAGTAAATACAACTGCTAAGAATTCTTTCAGTGGTAGCATAATTTCTTTGAGCATTGTCTAGGGTTTTACTAGCATATTGAATAACGTTTAATTTCTTATCAACTCTTTGCCCTAGAACAGTACCTACAGCATAATCACTAGCATCACACATAATTTCAAAGGGTAAATTCCAATCAGGTGGCTGAACAATAGGTGCAGAGATCAATGCTTTCTTAAGTATTTCAAATGCTTCTACACAATCATCATCAAAGACAAATGGTATATCTTTTGTAATAAATTAGTCAGAGGCCGAGAAATTTTTGAGAAGTCCTTAATGAACCTCCTATAAAATCCGGCGTGACCAAGGAAACTTCTTATACCTTTGATGTCCTTGGGGCATGGCATCTTTTCAATAGCGTCAACCTTGGCTTTATCAACTTCAATACCTCTTTCAGAAACTTTATCCCCGAAGACAATACCTTCATTAACCATAAAGTGGCACTTTTCCCAATTCAAGACAAGATTAGTTTCTTCACATCTCTACAAAACTCGATCAAGGTTGCTCAAGCAATCATCAAAAGAAGATCCATAGACGGAGAAATCGTCCATGAAAACCTCACAAATCTTTTCACAAAAGTCAGAGAATATAGCCATCATGCATCTTTGAAAGGTAGCAGGTGCATTACATAAACCAAAAGGCATACGTCTACAAGCAAAAGTACCAAAAGGGCAAGTAAAAGTAGTCTTTGATTGATCCTTGGCTGACACGGGTATTTGAGAGAAACCAGAATAACCATCTAGAAAGAAGAATTGTGTATGTTTAGATAATCTTTCTAGCATTTGATCGATAAAAGGTAAGGGGTAATGATCCTTTTTAGTGGCCTTATTTAATTTGCGGAAATCAATTACCATCCTATAACCTGTAATAATTCTTTGAGGAATCAATCCATCTTTATCATTAGGAACGACAGTAATACCTCCCTTCTTAGGGACACAATGGACAGGACTTACCCACTAACTATCAGCAACGGGATAGATTATACCTGCCTCAAGGAGCTTTAGTATTTCCTTTCTTACCACTTCTTTCATTTTAGGATTCAGCCATTGTTGATGATCCCGAACTGGTTTAGCATCTTCTTCCAAATTTATTTTATGTTGACATAGAGTGGGACTAATGCCCTTAAGATCATCAAGAGTATACCCAATAGCATCACGGTGCTTCTTCAGAGTTTTCAATAATCTCTCTTCCTCATGCTCTGAAAGGTTAGCACTAATAATAACAGGATATATCTTTTTCTCATCAAGATAAGCATATTTAAGAGTATCAGGCAACGGTTTAAGCTCAAACACGGGATCACCCTTGGGTGGAGGAGGATCCCCTAGGATTTCAACAGGCAAATTGTGTTTCAGAATAGGTTCCTGTTTAAAGAATATTTCATCTATTTCCCTTCTTTCATTCATAAACATATCATTTTCATGGTATAGCAAATATTGTTCTAAAGGATCACTAGGAGGTACGGCAATAGAAGCAAGACCAATAATTTCATCCTTACTAGGTAATTCTTCTTCACGGTGTTGTCTACTAAATTTAGATAAATTAAATTCATGAGGCATATCATCTAAACCGATAGTAACAACATCCTTTTTGCAATCTATCTTAGCATTAACAGTGTTTCAGAAGGAACTACCAAATATAATGGGACAAAAGCTATCTTGTGGGGAACCAAGAACAAGAAAATCAGCAGGATATTTAGTTTTCCCACACAAGACTTCAACATCTCTAACTATTCCGATTGGTGACATAGTATCTCTATTGGCAAGTTTAATTGTGACATCAATATCTTCTAACTAAGCGGGTGCAATGTCATGCATAATTTCTTTGTATAAGTCAAAAGGTATTGCACTAGCACTAGCACCCATATCACATAAGCCATGATAACAATGATCTCCTATTTTAACAGAAATAACAGGCATGCCTACCAAAGATCTAGGTTTATCTTTAGCACAAGGTTTAGCAATTCTAGTAGTCTCATCACGGAAATGAATAACATGCCCATCAATATTATCAGACAAGAGATCTTTAGCAATAGCAATATTAGGTTCAACTTTAATTTGCTCAGGAGGTGTATAAGTTCTAATATTGCTTTTATGAACCACAGTTGAAGCTTTAGCATGATCTTTTATCCTAGCAGGGAAAGGTGGTTTCTCAACATAAGAAGTAGGAACAATAGGATCATTATAAGTGATAGTCTTTTCTTCAACTTTAATAGGTGCAGCTACTTTTACTTCTATGGGAGGATGATATTTAAACCACTTCTCCCTAGGGAGATCAACATGAGTAGCAAAAGATTCACATAAAGAAGCTACTATCTCAGAGTCAAGTCCATATTTAGTGCTAAATTTACGGAAAACGTCGGTATCCATAAAAGATTTAACACAATCAAACTTAGGTGTCATACCAGACTCCTTACCTTCGTCGAGGTCCCAATCTTCAGAGTTGCGTTTAATTATTTCCAATAAATCCCATTTGAATTGAATAGTCTTCGTCATAAAAGAGCCAGCACAAGAAGTATCGAGCATGGTGCGATTGTTATCAGAAAGCCAAGCATATAAATTTTGAATAATCATCTCTCTTGAGAGCTCATGATTGGGGCATGAATATAACATTGATTTAAGCCTCCCCAAGCTTGAGCGATGCTTTCTCTTTCGCGAGGCCAAAAATTATATATATAATTGCGATCACGATGAACAAGATGCATAGGATAAAACTTCTGATGAAATTCCAATTTCAATCATTTGTAGTTCCATGACCCCGTATCATCACATAGCCTATACCATGTCAATGCATCTTCCTTCAAAGATAAAGGGAAGACCTTCTTCTTAATAACATCTCCGGGTACACCTGCAAGCTTAAATAATCCACAAACTTCATCCACATATATTAGGTGTTCATCAGGATGCATTGTTCCGTCTCCTGCAAAAGGATTAGCTAGCAGTTTTTCTATCATACCCGAAGGAATTTCAAAGCAGATATTTTCATTTTCAGTAGATTCAGTAGGTTGAGGAGCAACTCTTTTCTCTACTGGTCGGGGTGAAGATACCCCGAACAAGCACCTCAGAGGATTACTTTCCATAGTAACAAGTGACAGTAAATTTCAGCACACTATATAAAATTTTCCTTACCAAATTCCACCTACCAAAGGCGCTTCACTCCCCGGCAACGGTGCCAGAAAAGAGTCTTGATGACCCACAAGTATAGGGGATCTATCGTGGTCCTTTCGATAAGTAAGAGTGTCGAACCCAACGAGGAGCAGAAGGAAATGATAAGCAGTTTTCAGCAAGGTATTCTCTGCAAGCACTGAAATTATAGGTAACAGATAGTTTTGTGATAGGATAATTTGTAACGAGAAACAAGTAACAAAAGTAAATAAAGTGCAACAAGGTGGCCCAATCCTTTTTGTAGCAAAGGACAAGCCTGGACAAACTCTTATATGATGTAAAGCGCTCCCGAGAACACATGGGAATATCGTCAAGCTAGGTTTCATCATGTTCATATGATTCGCGTTTGGTACTTTGATAATTTGGTATGTGGGTGGACCGGTGCTTGGGTGCTGCCCTTACTTGGACAAGCATCCCACTTATGATTAACCTCTATTGCAAGCATCCGCAACTACAACAAAAGTATTAAGGTAAACCTAACCATAGCATGAAACATATGGATCCAAATCAGCCCCTTACGAAGCAACGCATAAACTAGGGTTTAAGCTTCTGTCACTCTAGCAACCCATCATCTACTTATTACTTCCCAATGCCTTCCTCCAGGCCCAAATAATGGTGAAGTTTTATGTAGTCGACGTTCACATAACACCACTAGAGGATAGACAACATACATTTCATCAAAATATCGAACGAATACCAAATTCACAGACTACTAATAGCAAGACTTCTCCCATGTCCTCAGGAACAAATGTAACTACTCACAAAGCATAATCATGTTCATAATCAGAGGGGTATTAATATGCATATAGGATCTGAACATATGATCTTCCACCAAATAAACCAACTAGCATCAACTACAAGGAGTAATTAACACTACTAGCAACCTATTAGTACCAATCCCGGACTTGGAGACAAGAATTGGATACAAGAGATGAACTAGGGTTTTGAGAGGAGATGGTGCTGGTGAAGATGTTGATGGAGATTACCCTCTCCCGATGAGAGGAGCATTGGCGATGACATTGGCGATGATTTCCCCCTCCCGGAGGGAAGTTTCCCCGGCAGAACAGTGATACGTCTCCAACGTATCTATAATTTTTGATTGCTCCATGCTATATTATCTACTATTTTGGACTATATTGGGCTTTATTTTCCACTTTTATATTATTTTTGGGACAAACCTATTAACCGGAGGCCCAGCCCAGAATTGCTGTTTTTTGCCTATTTCAGTGTTTCGAATTACGAAATATCAAACGGAGTCCAAACGGAATAAAATCTTTGGGAACGTGATTTTCTCACCGAACGTGATCCAAGAGACTTGGACCCTGCTCCAAGGAACAAAAGAGGCGGTCACGAGGGTGGGGGCGCCCCCCCTAGGGCGCGCCCCCCTGCCTCGTGGGCCCCTCGTTGCTCCTTCGGCGTACTTCTTCCTCCTATATATACACACGTACCCCCAAACGATCAGAACAGGAGCCAAAAACCTAATTCCACCACCGTAACTTTCTGTATCCACGAGATCCCATCTTGGGGCATGTTCCGAAGCTCCGCCGGAAGAGGGCCGTCATCACGGAGGGCTTCTGCATCATCATAGCCTCTCCGATGAAGTGTGAGTAGTTTACCTCAGACCTTCGGGTCCATAGTTAGTAGCTGGATGGCTTCTTCTCTCTCTTTGAATCTCAATACAAAGTTCTCCCCCTCTCTCGTGGAGATCTATTCGATGTAATCTTCTTTTTGCGGTGTGTTTGTTGAGATCGATGAATTGTGGGTTTATGATCAAGTCTATCTATGAATAATATTTGAATCTTCTCTGAATTCTTTTATGCATGATTGGTTATCTTTGCAAGTCTCTTCGAATTATCCGTTTGGTTTGGCCAACTAGATTGGTAGTTCTTGCCATGGGAGAAGTGCTTAGCTTTGGGTTCGATCTTGCGGTGTCCTTACCCAGTGACAGAAGGGGCAGCAAGGCACGTATTGTATCGTTGCCATCGAGGATAACAAGATGGGGTTTATTTCATATTGCATGAATTTATCTCTCTACATCATGTCATCTTGCTTAAGGCGTTACTCCGTTTTTAACTTAATACTCTAGATGCATGCTGGATAGCGGTCGATGAGTGGAGTAATAGTAGTAGATGCAGAATCGTTTCGGTCTACTTGTCACGGACGTGATGCCTATATACATGATCATGCCTAGATATTCTCATAATTATGCTCAATTCTATCAATTGCACAATAGTAATTTGTTCACCCACCGTAGAATACTTATGCTCTTGAGAGAAGCCACTAGTGAAACCTATGGGCCCCGGGTCTATTCTCATCATATCAATCTCCATCACTTTAATATTGTTTTGCTATTTACTTTGCTTTTACTTTTTACTTTGCATCTTTATACCAAAAATACCAAAAATATTCTATCTATCAGATCTCACTCTTGTAAGTGACCGTGAAGGGCTTGACAACCCCTAATCACGTTGGTTGCGAGTAGCTATCGTTTTGTGCAGGTACGAGGGACTTGAGTGTGGCCTCCTACTGGATTGATACCTTGGTTCTCAAAAACTGAGGGAAATACTTACGCTACTCTGCTGCATCATCCCTTCCTCTTCGGGGAAAACCAACGCAAGCTCAAGACGTAGCAAGAAGGATTTCTGGCGCCGTTGCCGGGGAGTCTGCGCAAAAGTCAATATACCAAGTACCCATCACAATCCCTATCTCTCGCATTACATTATTTGCCATTTGCCTCTCGTTTTCCTCTCCCCCCAATTCACCCTTGCCGTTTTATTCACCCTCTCTCTCTCTATCCTCCCTCTCTATTTGCCTCTTTTGCCCGTTTGCTCCTATTTGCTCATGTGTTAGATTGCTTGTTTGTCGCGATGGCTCAAGATACTACTTGTAGGATCTAGAAGTAGATGTGTCTAGAGGGGGGTGATTAGACACTTAGTGCTAAAGTTGCAATTTTTAGGCCTTTTTGGTTTGAGTGGAGTTTTAGGCACAATTTCAACATACACAATACATATCAAGCAAGCATGCAAAGAGTATATGAGCAGCGGAATGTAAAGCATGCAACTTGCAAGAATGTAAGGGGAAGGGTTTGGAGAATTCAAACGCAATTGGAGACACGGATGTTTTTCCCGTGGTTCGGATAGGTGGTGCTATCCTACATCCACGTTGATGGAGACTTCAACCCACGAAGGGTAACGGTTGCGCGAGTCCACGGAGGGCTCCACCCACGAAGGGTAATGGTTGCGCGAGTCCACGGAGGGCTCCACAATCTTGTCGGAGGCTCCCAAGTAACACCTAGCCAATCTAGGAGACACCACTCTCCAAGAAGTAACAAATGGTGTGTAGGTAATGAACTCCTTGCTCTTGTGCTTCAAATGATAGTCTCCCCAACACTCAACTCTCTCTCATAGGATTTGGATCTGGTGGAAAGAACGTTTGAGTGGAAAGCAACTTGGGGAAAGCTAGAGATCAAGATTCATATGGTAGGAATGGAATATCTTGGCCTCAACACATGAGTAGGTAGTTCTCTCTCAGAAATAGGATGCTGGAAGTGTAGGCTTAGTCTGATGGCTCTTTCTGCGAATGAAGAGGAGGTGGAGGGGTATATATAGCCTCCACACAAAATCCAACCGTTACACACGATTTACCAATCTCGGTGGGACCAAATCAACAAACTCGGTCAGACCGAAATAGGAAACCTAGTGACCGTTAGAGATTTTCGGTGGGACTGACATGCAACTCGGTAGGACTGATATGGTTAGGGTTTGGGCATAATGTAATCTCGGTGAGACCGATTACAAAAACTCGGTGAGACCGAGTTTGGTAATAAGCTAACCAGAGAGTTGGTCAGGTAAACTCGGTGGGACCGATTTGCTCTTTTGGTGAGACCAAAAAGTTACAAAAAGGAAACGGAGAGTTTACACTGCAATCTCGGTGGGACCGATTCGCTCTTTTGGTGAGACCGAAAAGTTATGAAAGGGAAACAGAGAGTTTGCAATCCCATCTCGGTGAGACCGAGATCCCTATCGGTAGAACCGAATTGCTAGGGTTTGGCAGTGGCTTATGACATGTGAAACTCGGTGGCGCCGGATAGAAAGAATCGGTATGACCGAGTTTGGCTTAGGGTTTAGGTCATTTGTGGAAGTGGGAAAGTAGCTGAGGATTTTGGAGCATATCATTAAGCACATGAAGCAAGAGGCTCATTAAGCAACACCTCATCCCTCCTTGATAGTATTGGCTTTTCCTATGGACTCAATGTGATCTTGGATCACTAAAATGTAAAATGAAGAGTCTTGAGCTTTAAGCTTTAGCCAATCCTTTGTCCTTAGCATCTTGTAGGAGTTCCCACAACCTTTAGTCCATGCCACTCCATTGTTGAACTTATCTGAAACATGCTAGATAGAAACATTAGTCCAACAAGAGATATGTTGTCATCAATTACCAAAACCACCTAGGGAGCACTTGTGCTTTCACTACTAAATTGTGTGACTTCACCAATACCAATAATAATGATTTCCTTAGCACTCCGATTGCTCCTCTTACCGATGCTGAATCTTGTGAAATTAATAATGCTTTGTTGAATCTTGTTATGAAAGATCAATTCGCCGGCCTTCCCAGTGAAGATGCCGCTACTCATCTAAATGGCTTCGTTGATTTATGTGATATGCAAAAGAAAAAAGATGTCAATAATGATGTCGTTAAATTGAAGCTATTTCCTTTTTTGCTTAAAGATCGTACTAAAGCTTGGTTTTCGTCTTTGCCTAAGAATAGTATTGATTCATGGAACAAGTGCAAAGATGCTTTTATCTCTAAGTATTTTCCTCCGCTAAGATCATCTCTCTTAGAAACGATATTATGAACTTTAAACAACTTGATCATGAACATGTTGCACAAGCTTGGGAGAGAATGAAATTAATGATACGTAATTTCCCTACTCATGGTTTGAATTTGTGGATGATTATACAGAATTTTTATGCCGGATTGAATTTTGCTTCTAGAAATCTTTTAGATTTGGCCGCGGGAGGTACTTTTATGGAAATCACTTTAGGAGATGCTACTAAACTCCTAGATAATATTATGGTTAATTATTCTCAATTGCACACTGAAAGATCATCTAATAAAAAAGTGCATGCGATAGAAGAAATTAATGTGTTGGGTGGAAAGATGGATGAACTTATGAAATTATTTGCTACTAAGAGTGTTTGTTCTGATCCTAATGATATGCCTTTGTCTACTTTGATTGAGAATAACAATGAATCTATGGATGTGAATTTTGTTGGTAGGAATAATTTTGGTAACAAGGCTTATAGAGGGAATTTTAATCCTAGGCCATATCCTAGTAATCCTTCTAATAATTATGGGAATTCCCACAATAAATCTTATGGAAATTATAATAAGATGCCCTCTGATTTTGGATCTAATATTAAAGAATGTATTTCTTCGCAAAAGAATTTTAATGCTATGATTGAAGAAAAATTGCTTAAGATTGATGATTTAGCTAGGAACGTTGATAGAATTGCTCTTGATGTTGATGATTTAAAACTTAGATCTATTCCACCTAAGCATGATATCAATGAGTCTCTTAAAGCCATGAGAATTTCAATTGATGAGTGTAAAGAAAGAACCGCTAGGATGTGTGCTTCCAAAGATACCTTTATTAAAGCGTGTTCTTCCAATTCCTATGAAAATAATGATGAAGATCTAAAAGTTATTGATGTGTCTCCAATTAAATCTTTATTTTTCAATATGAATCTTGATGAAACTGAATATGATCTTCCTTTACCTAGAAGGCGTTCTAAAAATTCGGAGTATTTAGATCTTAATGATAAAATTGACGAAAGTGGGATTGAAAGAAATAAAAATTTAGATGTTGCTAAACCCACAAATTGGATTTCAAGGAATTTAATTATGAAAGTTGCTCTTTAATTGATTGTATTTCCTTGTTGCAATCCGTGCTAAATTCTCCACATGCTTATAGTCGAAATAAAGCCTTCACCGAACATATTGTTGATGCCTTGATGCAATCTTATGAAGAAAAACTTGAGTTGAAAGTTTCTATTCCTAGAAAACTCTATGATGAGTGGGAACCAACTATTAAAATTAAAATTAAAGATCATGAGTTTTATGCTTTGTGTGATTTGGGTGCTAGTGTCTCTACTATTCCCAAGACTTTGTGTGATTTACTAGATTTCCGTAATTTTGATGATTCCTCTCTAAACTTGCATCTTGCGGATTCCACTATTAAGAAACCTATGGGAATAATTAATGATGTTCTTATTGTTTCAAATAGGAATTATGTGCCCGTAGATTTCATTGTTCTTGATATAGATTGCAATCCTTCTTGCCCTATTATTCTTGGTAGACCTTTCCTTAGAACGGTTGGTGCGATTATTGATATGAAGGAAGGGAATATTAGATTTAAATTTCCATTAAAAAGGGCATGGAACACTTTCCAAGAAAGAAAATAAAATTACCATATGAAGCTATCATGAGAGCCACTTATGGATTGCCTACCAAAGATGGCAATACCTAGATCTATTCTTGCTCGTTATGCCTAGCTAGGGGCGTTAAACGATAACGCTTGTTGGGAGGCAACCCAATTTTATTTTTATTCCTTGCTTTTTGCTCCTGTTTAGTAATAAATAAATTATCTAGCCTATGTTTTGGTTGTGTTTTTTGTGTGTAATTAGTGTTTGTGCCAAGTAGAACTGTTGAGAAGACTTGGGGAAAGTCTTGTTGAACTTGCTGTAAAAAACAGAAACTTTAGCACTCACGAGAACTGCTGCCATTTTTACTTGAAGAGTGATATTTAGTTAATTCTTTTTGAAGATGATTAATAGATAAATTCCTCACGTTCAGCAATTTATTTTAGAATTTTTGGGGTTCCAGATCTTGCGCTAGCTACAGATTACTACAGACTGTTCTGTTTTTGACAGATTCTGTTTTTCGTGTGTTGTTTGCTTATTTTGATGAATCTATGGCTAGTAAAATAGTTTATAATACATAGAGAAGTTGGAATACAGTAGGTTTAACACCAATATAAATAAAGAATGAGTTCATTACAGTACCTTGAAGTGGTCTTTTGTTTTCTTTCGCTAACGGAGCTCACGAGTTTTCTATTTTGAGTTTTGTGTTGTGAAGTTTTCAAGTTTTGGGTAAGAATTTGATGGATTATGGAACAAGGGGTGGCAAGAGCCTAAGCTTGGGGATGCCCATGGCACCCCCAAGATAATCCAAGGACACCAAAAATTCAAAGCTTGGGGATGCCCTGGAAGGCATCCCCTCTTTCGTCCACTTCCATCGGTAACTTTACTTGGAGCTATATTTTTATTCACCAACATGATATGTGTTTTGCTTGGAGCGTCTTGTATTATTTGTGTCTTTGATTGTTAGTATGCCACAATCATCCTTGATGTACACACCTTTTGATAGAGCCATACGTGAATTAAAATTTAATAGAATACTCTATGTGCTTCACTTATATCTTTTGAGCTAAGTAGTTTTGCTCTATGTGCTTCACTTATATCTTTTGAGCGTTATAATTTTGCTCTATATGCTTCACTTATATCTTTTGAGCTAAGTAATTTTACTCTATGTGCTTCACTTAGATCTTTTAGAGCACGGTGCTGGATTTGTTTTAAAGAAACTATTGATCTCTCATGCTTCACTTAAATTATTTTGAGAGTCTCTTAATAGCATGGTAATTTGCCTAATAATAATATGCTTGGTATTCAAGATTAGTGAAACTTTCTTTTGAGTGTGTTGAATACTAAGAAAAGATTGAAGCATGATAATTGTTTTGAGATATGGAGGTGATAATATTAAAGTCATGCTAGTTGAGTAGTTGTGAATTTAAAGAATACTTGTGTTGAAGTTTGTGATTCCCGTAGCATGCACGTATGGTTAACCGTTATGTGATGAAGTCGTAGCATGATTTATTTATTGATTGTCTTCCTTATGAGTGGCGGTCGGGGACGAGCGATGGTCTTTTCCTACCAATCTATCCCCCTAGGAGCATGCGTGTAGTACTTTGCTTTGATAACTTCTAGATTTTTGCAATAAGTATATGAGTTCTTTATGACTAATGTTGAGTCCATGGATCATACGCACTCTCACCCTTCCACCTTTGCTAGCCTCTCTAATACCACGCAACTTTCGCCGGTATCATACACCTACCATATACCTTCCTCAAAACAGCCACCATACCTACCTATTATGGCATTTCCATAGCCATTCCGAGATATATTGCCATGAAACTTTCCATCATCTAGTTCATCATGACACATCCATCATTGTCATATTGCTTAGCATGATCATGTAGTTGACATAGTATTTGTGGCAAAGCCACCGTTCATAATTTTCATACTTGTCACTCTTGATTCATTGCATATCCCGGTACACCGCTGGAGGCATTCATATAGAATCATATTTTGTTCTAAGTATCGAGTTGTAATTGTTGAGTTGTAAGAAAAATAAAAGTGTGATGATCTTTATTATTAGAACATTGTCCTAGTGAGGAAAGAATGATGGAGACTATGATTCCCCCACAAGTCGGGATGAGACTCCGGACGAAAAATAAAAAAATAAAAGAGGCCAAAGAAGCCCAAATAAAAAAAGAGAAAGGCCATAAAAATGAGAGAAAAAGAGAGAAGGGACAATGTTACTATCCTCTTACCACACTTGTGCTTCAAAGTAGCACCATGATCTTCATAGTAGAGAGTCTCTCATGTTATCACTTTCATATACTAGTGGGAATCTTTCATTATAGAACTTGGCTTGTATATTCCAATGATGGGCTTCCTCAAATTACCCTAGGTCTTCATGAGCAAGCAAGTTGGATGCACACCCACTTCATTTCTTTTTGATCTTTCATATACTTATAGCTCTAGTGCATCCGTTGCATGGCAATCCCTACTCACTCACATTGACATCTATTGATGGGCATCTCCATAGCCCGTTGATACGCCTAGTAGATGTGAGACTATCTTTTCCTTTTGTCTTCTCCACAACCACCATTCTATTCCACCCATAGTTCTATATCCATGACTCACGCTCATGTATTGCGTGAAGATTGAAAAAGTTTTAAAAAAGTTAGAGTATGAAACAATTGTTTGGCTTGTCATCGGGGTTGTGCATGATTTAAATACTTTGTGTGGGGAAGATGGAGCATAGCCAGACTATATGATTTTGTAGGGATAACTTTCTTTGCCATGTTATTTTGAGAAGACATAATTGCTTTGTTAGTATGCTTGAAGTATTATTATTTTTTATGTCAATATAAACCTTTGTCTTGAATCTTTCTAATCTGAATATTCATACCACAATTAAGAAGATTTGCATTGAAATTATGCCAAGTAGCACTCCGCATCAAAAATTCTCTTTTTATCATTTACCTACTCGAGGACGAGCAGGAATTAAGCTTGGGGATGCCTGATACGTCTCCAATGTATCTATAATTTTTGATTGCTCCATGCTATACTATCTGCTGTTTTGGACTATATTGGGCTTTATTTTCCACTTTTATATTATTTTCCGAACTAACCTATTAACCGGAGGCCCGGCCCAGAATTGCTGTTTTTTGCCTATTTCAGTGTTTCGAAGAAACGGAATATCAAACGGAGTCCAAACGGAATAAAATCTTCGGGAACGTGATTTTCTCACCGAACGTGATCCACGAGACTTGGACCCTGCTCCAAGGACCAAAAGAGGCGGTCACGAGGGTGGGGGCGCCCCCCCCCCCCTAGGGCGTGCCCCCCTGCATCATAGGCCCCTCGTTGCTCCTCCGGCGTACTTCTTCCTCCTATATATACACACGTACCCCCAAACGATCAGAAGAGGAGCCAAAAACCTAATTCCACCACCACAACTTTCTGTATCCACGAGATCCCATCTTGGGGCATGTTCCGGAGCTCCGTCGGAAGAGGGGTGTCATCACGGAGGGCTTCTACATCATCATAGCCTCTCTGATGAAGTGTGAGTAGTTTACCTCAGACCTTCGGGTCCATAGTTAGTAGATGGATGGCTTCTTCTCTCTCTTTGAATCTCAATACAAAGTTCTCCCCCTCTCTCGTGGAGATCTATTCGATGTAATCTTCTTTTTGCGGTGTGTTTGTTGAGACCGATGAATTGTGGGTTTATGATCAAGTCTATCTATGAATAATATTTGAATCTTCTCTGAATTCTTTTATGCATGATTGGTTATCTTTGCAAGTCTCTTCGAATTATCCGTTTGGTTTGGCCAACTAGATTGGTAGTTCTTGCCATGGGAGAAGTGCTTAGCTTTGGGTTCGATCTTGCGGTGTCCTTACCCAGTGACAGAAGGGGCAACAAGGCACGTATTGTATCGTTGCCATCGAGGATAACAAGATGGGGTTTATTTCATATTGCATGAATTTATCTCTCTACATCATGTCATCCTGCTTAAGGTGTTACTCTGTTTTTAACTTAATACTCTAGATGCATGCTGGATAGCGGTCGATGAGTGGAGTAATAGTAGTAAATGTAGAATCATTTCGGTCTACTTGTCACGGACGTGATGCCTATATACATGATCATGCCTAGATATTTTCATAATTATGCTCAATTCTATCAATTGCTCAACAGTAATTTGTTCACCCACCGTAGAATACTTATGCTCTTAAGAGAAGCCACTAGTGAAACCTATGGCCCCCGGGTCTATTCTCATCATATCAATCTCCATCACTTTAATATTGTTTTGCTATTTACTTTGCTTTTACTTTTTACTTTGCATCTTTATACCAAAAATACCAAAAATATTCTATCTATCAGATCTCACTCTCGTAAGTGACCGTGAAGGGCTTGACAACCCCTAATCGTGTTGGTTGCGAGTAGCTATCGTTTTGTGCAGGTATGAGGGACTTGAGCATGGCCTCCTACTGGATTGATACCTTGGTTCTCAAAAACTGAGGGAAATACTTACGCTACTCTGTTGCATCATCCCTTCCTCTTCGGGGAAAACCAACACAAGCTCAAGACGTAGCAAACAGCTCTGTCGGAGCCCTAGATTGGATCCGCCAAGGTTCCGCCTCGTGGCGGCGGAGTTTATTCCGAGAAGATGGCTTATGATTTTTTCCATCGAAAGACTCCATATAGCAGAAGATGGCCATCGGAGGGCCACCAGGGGCCCACGAGGTAGGGGCGCGCCCCCCACCCTCGTGGGCAGGGTGTGACCCCCCTGGTGAACTTCTTGCGCTCAGTATTTTTTATATATTCTGAAAACGTCTTCTGTGAAGTTTCAGGACTTTTGGAGCTGTGCAGAATAGGTCTCTAATATTTGCTCCTTTTCCAGCCCAGAATCCCAGCTGCCGGCATTCTCCCTCTTTATGTAAACCTTGTAAAATAAGAGATAATAGGCATAAGTATTGTGACATAATGTGTAATAACAACCCATAATGCAATAAATATCGATATAAAAGCATGATGCAAAATGGACGTATCACTATGTTGATTTTGTTTCAACTACATGCGTGAACATGTGCCAAGTCAAGTCACTTAAATCATTCAAAAGAGGATACCACCCTATCATACCACATCACAACCATTTTAATAGCATGTTGGCACGCAAGGTAAACCATTATAAGCTCCTAGCTAATTAAGCATGGCATAAGAAACTATGATCTCTAATTGTCATCACAAACATGTTTATTCATAATAGGCTGAATCGGGAACGTTGAACTAATCATATTTACAAAAACAAGAGAGGTCGAGTTCATACCAACTTCTCCCATCTCAATCAGTTCATCATATATCGTCATAATTGCCTTTCACTTGCACGACCGAATGATGTGGATGATAATAATAGTGCACGTGCATTGGACTAAGCTGGAATCTGCAAGCATTCAATAAACAGGAGAAGACAAGGCAATATGGGTTCTTTTGTCACATCAACAATAATGCATATAAGAGCCACTTCAACAATTTAATCATGATCTTCTCCTATCGACCATCAAAGAAAAGAAAAGAAATAAAACTATATACATGGGAAAGCTCCCAACAAGCAAAAGAAGAACAAGAAATCTTTTTGGGTTTTCTTTTTAATTACTACTACAAGCATGGAAAGTAAACTAATTAAAAGCTACAACTAAGTTTTTTGTTTTGTTTTTATTAAGGTTTATTAAACACACAAGAAGAAAGCAATAAAAGGAAATAAACTAGCATGGGTAATAAAGTGAAAAAGTATGAGCACCGACATCTAGCAATGAGTGTGTGAACATGAATGTAATGTCAGTGAGAAATACATACTGCCCCAAGCTTAGGCTTTTGGCCTAAGCTGGTCTATGGCCACAGCTGGCCTGGCGGATATCCAAAGTAATAGTTGGGGTCGTACTATGATGCAGCAGTCATTGCATCGTGGGCTGCAGCTTGGAGGCGAGCTATCTCAGCTCTCCTCTTATACTCTTCCGCCTCCTCTCTGGTTATAAAATATCTCCATTTTGCCTAAAAGACAAAGAAAGTAGAAGCAGGGAGAGCGACGTGATAGGTGCGTCGTCTGTCAAAGATTAGTCGGTACTTGAGGAACTGATCATTCCTCTCAACAAACTGATGACGAACCATAGCCTCATAATCTAAATAAGCAGGAGGCAACTCAATATCATCCTCACGTATGGCTATACCAAGAAAATTAGCTATGCGGGTTGCATAAATTCCACCAAAGAATTCTCCATTAAATCTATTAAGATGCAACCTACGTGCAAGAATGGCTCCCAAATTATAAGATTTATCTCCTAACACAACACTCCTAAGAATACTGAGGTTGGGGACACACATGTGACATGCTTCATCTTTACCATTAATGCATCTACCTATGAAGAGAGCAAAATAATGTATAGCAAGAAAGTGAATGCTCCCTATGGTAGCTTGTGTTATATCTCTAGACTCTCCCATAGTTATACTAGCAATAAAATATCTAAACTCATATTTGCGGGGTTCATTAGTACTACCCCATTGTGGAAGTTTGCCGGCAGTGGTAAAATCCTCTAAGTCCATAGTATAAGAATTTTCATAAAGATCAAACAGGAAAGTTTGAGAATTGCGTGAAGATGAAAATTCAAACCTCGTCACAAAGGAACTAGTGAGATAGTGGTACTAACAACACTTTTCTGCCTCGAAGCTCACAAGATCAGCATTACGCAAATATGCGTTAAATTCTTCCTTAATTCCTACTCGATCCATGAAGTCCTCTGAAGGCCATTCACAAGGCCGCACTGGAGCGTCCCTTGGTGGCTCATCATCAGCATCACGCATTGCAAGCCTGGGTCCTTGTTTTCTTGAAAAACCACCTTGGTACATTTTCCTAAACATATTTCTTCCTCTGAAAAATTTATGAATTTTTTAGTAACTTCAAAATAAAAGTGAACCAAGCTCAACAAAATTGATAGCAACTACTCCTACAAGTGCCTAGAGCCTATATCATGCATCAAAACTACTTGGAACCATATACATTTGACATGCAAGCTCAAGAACAGGGTCACCTAAGCAGCAAAAATATGCAATGAATAAAGCACTAGAACAAAAACTAATTGGACCATTGGAGGAGTCACATACCAAGGAACAATCCCACAAAGCAGTTTTGTGAGAGGTGCCTTGAGCAAGGAGATCAAAAATCACAGCAAAAGGGGCTAGAACTCGTGTTTGAGCTGGATAATGGTGTTTGTGGGAGGAAGAAGGACTGTGTGGGTGGAGGAATAAGTGGAGGAGGGCCACCATGGGCCCACGAGGTAGGGGGCGCGCCCAGGGGGGTAGGGCACGCCCTCCACCCTCGTGGCTAGGTGGATGCCCCCCTGCTGTGTTCTCAGTGCCAAATATTCTCAAATATTCCAAAAAAATCATATTTAAATTTAAGGGCATTTGGAGAACTTTTATTTTTGGGGTATTTTTATATTGCATGTATAATTCAGATAACAGACAGAAAATACTATTTTTACTTTATTTAATATAAATAACAGAAAGTAAAAGGAGGGCACAGAAGGTTGTGCTTTCTAACTTCATCCATCTCATGCTCATCAAAAGGAATCCATTAACAAGGTTGATCAAGTCTTGTTAACAAACTCATTCCGAATAACATGGAACCGGAGAAATTTCGAATAACACTATGTTACCTCAATGGGGATATGCACATCCTCAATAATTAGAATATCATATTTCTTCTTGACAATAGGAAGAGGAAATTCAAAACCTCCAAAAATAATCGATGGAACTTTTCCAATAGAATTAATACTATGAACTTGAGGTTGTTTCCTCGGAAAGTGTACTGTATGCTCATTACCATTAACATGAAAAGTGGCATTGCCTTTGGTGCAATCAATAATAGCTCCTGCAGTATTCAAAAAGGGTCTTCCAAGAATAATAGACATACTATCGTCCTTGGGAATATCAAGAATAACAAAGTCCGTTAAAATAGTAACGTTTGCAACCACAATAGGCACATCCTCACAAATACCGACAGGTATAGCAGTTGATTTATCAGCCATTTGCAAAGATATTTCAGTAGGTGTCAACTTATTTAAATCAAGTCTACGATATAAAGAGAGAGGCATAACACTAACACCGGCTCCAAGATCACATAAAGCAGTTTTAACATAATTTCTTTTAATGGAGCATGGTATACCTGGATCTCCTAACTTCTTAGGTATTCCACCCTTAAAAGTGTAATTAGCAAGCATGGTGGAAATTTCAGCTTCCGGTATCTTTCTTTTATTAGTAACAATTTCTTTCATGTATTTAGCATAAGGATTTATTTTGAGCATATCAGTTAATCGCATACGCAAAAAGATAGGTCTAATCATTTCAGCAAAGCGCTCAAAATCCTCATCATCCTTTTTCTTGGATGGTTTGGGAAAAGGCATGGTTTTTGAACCCATGGCTCTCTTTCTTTACCATGTTTCCTAGCAACAAAGTATTTCTTATCATAACATTGATTCTTTGATTGTGGGTTATCAAGATCAACAGCAGGTTCAATTTATACATCATTATCATTGCTAGGTTGAGCATCATCATGAACATTATCATTAACATTATCACTAGTTTTAGGTTCATTACCAGATTGTGTTTCAGCATCAGAAATAGAAATATCATTTGGATTCTCAAGTGTTTCAGCAATAGGTTCACTAGAAGCATGCAAAGTCCTATCATTTTTCTTTTTCTTCCTTTTAGAAGGACTAGGTGCATCTATATTATTTCTCTGAGAATCTTGCTCAATTCTCTTAGGGTGGCCTTCAGGATACAAAGGTTCCTGAGTCATTTTACCAGTTCTAGTAGCCACTCTAACAGCATAGTCCTTATTCTTACTATTCAATTCATTGAGCAAATCATTTTGAGCTTTAAGTACTTGTTCTACTTGAGTGGTAACCATAGAAGCATATTTACTAATAAGTTTAAGTTCACCTTTGACATTAGCCATATAATCACCCAAGTGTTCAAGCATATCAGCACTGCGTTTTAATTATCTACCAAAATAAGCATTGAAGTCTTCTTGCTTAACCATAAATTTATCAAACTCATCTAAGCATGGGCTAGCAAACTTGGTGAATGGGATTTCAGCTTAATCATATCTATAGAGAGAATTTACCTTTACTACCTGTGTCGGGTTATAAAGACCATGTATTTCTTCAATAGGCGGTAAATTAAGACCATGTATTTCTTCAATTGGAGGTAAATTCTTAACATCTTCAGCTTTAACACCCTTTTCTTTCATGGATTTCTTTGCCTCTTGCATATCTTCAGGACTGAGAAATAGAACACCCCTTTTCTTCGGAGTTGGTTTAGGAATAGGCTCGGGGGCTGACTCAGGAAGTGTCCAATTATTTTCATTTGTCAACATATTATTCAATAAAATTCCAGCTTCATCCGGTGTTCTTTCCCTGAAAACAGAACCAGCACAACTATTCAGGTAATCTCTGGAAGCATCGGTTAGCCAATTATAAAAGATATCAAGTATTTCATTTTTCTTAAGAGGATGATCAGGCAAAGCATTAAGTAATTGGAGAAGCCTCCCCCAAGCTTGTGGGAGACTCTCTTCTTCAATTTGCACAAAATTATATATATCCCTTAAGGCAGCTTGTTTCTTATGAGCAGGGAAATATTTAGCAGAGAAGTAATAAATCATATCCTGGGGACTACGCACACAACCAGGAACAAGAGAATTAAACCATATCTTAGCATCGCCCTTTAATGAGAACGGAAATATTTTAAGGATATAAAAGTAGCGAGTTCTCTCATCATTAGTGAACAGGGTGGCTATATCATTTAATTTAGTAAGATGTGCCACAACAGTTTCAGATTCATAGCCAAAAAAAGGATCAGATTCAACCAAAGTAACTATCTCAGGATCAATAGAGAATTCATAATCTTTATCAGTAACAAAGATAGGTGAAGTAGCATAAGCAGGATCATATTTCATTCTAGCATTTAGAGTTTTTTGTTTAAGCTTAGCTAATAATTTCTTAAGATCACTTCTATCATTGCAAGCAAGAAAGTCTCTTTTAGTTTCTTCATCCATAACATAGCCCTTAGGCACAACAGGTAATTCATATTTATTAGGAGAGCCTTCATAATCACTTTCATCAGTATTATCAGTTTCGATAATTTCATTCTCTCTAGCCCTAGCGAGTTGTTCATCAGGAAATTCATCGAGTGTCACAGTAGTATCAGGCATAGAAGTAGCTTCATTATAAGTATCATGCATAGCAGAAGTGGCATCATCAATAATATGCGACATATCAGAATTAATAGCAGAAGCAGGTTTAGGTGTCGCAAGCTTACTCAAAGCAGAAGGTGAATCAAGTGCAGAGCTAGATGGCAGTTCCTTACCTCCCCTCGTAGTTGAGGGATAAATCTTGGTTCTTGGATCTTTCAAGTTCTTCATAATGATAAGCAGATATAAATCCCAAGCCACTCAAAGAATAGAGCTATGTTCCCCGGCAACGGCGCCAAAAAATAGTCTTGATAACCCACAAGTATAGGGGATCGCAACAGTTTTCGAGGGTAGAGTATTCAACCCAAATTTATTGATTCAACACAATGGGAGCCAAAGAATATTCTCAAGTATTAGCAGCTAATTTGTCAATTCAACCACACCTGGAAACTTAATATCTGCAGCAAGTGTTTAGTAGCAAAGTAATATGATAGTAGTGGTAACGGTAGCAAAAGTAATGTTTTTGGTATTTTGTAGTGATTGTAACAATAGCAACGGAAAAGTAAATAAGTGAAGAACAATATATGAAAAGCTCGTAGGCAATGGATCGGTAATAGAGAATTATGCTGGATGTGGTTCATCATGTAACAGTCATAACCTAGGGTGACACAGAACTAGCTCCAATTCATCAATGTAATGTAGGCATGTATTCCGAATATAGTCATACGTGCTTATGGAAAAGAACTTGCATGACATCTTTTATCCTACCCTCTCGTGGCAGCGGGGTCCTAGCGGAAACTAAGGGATATTAAGGCCTCCTTTTAATAGAGTACCGGACCAAAGCATTAACACATAGTGAATACATGAACTCCTCAAACTACGGTCATCACCGGGACTGGTCCCGACTATTGTCACTTCGGGGTTGCCGAATCATAACACATAGTAGGTGACTATAGACTTGCAAGATAGGATTAAGAACTCTCATATATTGATGAAAACATAATAGGTTCAGATCTGAAATCATGGCACTCGGGCCCTAGTGACAAGCATTAAGCATAGCAAAGTCATAGCAACATCAATCTCAGAACATAGTGGACACTAGGGATCAAACCCTAACAAAACTAACTCGATTACATGATAAATCTCATCCAACCCATCACCATCCAGCAAGCCTACGATGGAATTACTCACGCACGGAAGTGAGCATCATGAAATTGGTGATGGAGGATGGTTGATGATGACGATGGCAATGGATTCCCCTCTTCGAAGCCCCAAATGGACTCCAGATTAGCCCTCCCGAGAGAGTTTAGGGCTTGGCGGTGGCTCCGTATCGTAAAACATGATGAATCTTTCTCTCTGATTTTTCTCTCCAAACACGAATATATAGAGTTGGAGTTGAGGTCGGAGGAGCTCCAGGGGGCCCACGAGGTAGGGGGCGCGCCCAGGGGGGCAGGCGCGCCCCCCACCCTCATGGCTAGGGTGTGGGCCCCTTGGTCTTGATCTTTTGCCAGTATTTTTTATTATTTCCAAAAATAATCTCTGTGAAGTTTCAGGTCATTCCGAGAACTTTTGTTTCTACACATAAATAACACCATGGCAATTCTGCTGAAAACAGCGTCAGATCGGGTTAGTTCCATTCAAATCATGCAAGTTAGAGTCCAAAACAAGGGCAAAAGTGTTTGGAAAAGTAGATACGACGGAGACGTATCATGGCATTCGAGCCAGGTTTATGCGTAGATGTCTTATGCACGAGTAGAACACAAAGGAGTTGTGGGCGTGGGTATATACATATTGCTTGCCGTCACTAGTTGATTCTTGATTCAGCGGCATTGTTGGATGAAGCGGCTCAGATCGATATTACGTGTACGCTTACACGAGACTGGTTCTACCGACGTGCTTCTCACATAGGTGGTTAGTGGGTGTCTGTTTCTCTAGCTTTAGTTGAATTGGATTCAATGAACAGGGTTCTTTCTGAAGATCAAAACGCAATCACTATATCGCGTTGTAGTTTTTGATGCATAGGTAAGAACGGTTCTTGCTCAGCCCGTAGCAGCCACGTAAAACTTGCAACAACAAAGTTGAGGACGTCTAACTTACTTTTGCAGGGCATGTTGTGATGTGATATGGTCAAGACATGATGCTAAATTTTATTGTATGAGATGATCATGTTTTGTAACACAGTTATCAGCAACTAGCAGGAGCCATATGGTTGTCGCTTTATTGTATGAAATGCAATCGCCATGTAATTGCTTTACTTTATCACTAAGCGGTAGCGATAGTTGTGGAGGCAATAGTTGGCGTGACGACAACTATGCTTCGATGGAGATCAAGGTGTCAAGCATGTGACGATGGTGATCATGACGGTGCTTTGGAGATGGAGATCACAGGCACAAGATGATGATGGCCATATCATATCACTTATGTTGATTGCATGTGATGTTTATCTTTTATGCATCTTATTTTGCTTAGATCGACAGTATAATTATAAGATGATCTCTCACTAAATTTCAAGGTATAAGTGTTCTCCCTGAGTATGCACCGTTGTGAAAGTTCGTCGTGCCGAGGCACCACGTGATGATCGGGTGTGATAAGCTCTTCGTTCACATCCAACGGGTGCAAGCCAGTTTTTGCACACGCAGAATACTCGGGTTAAACTTAACGAGCCTAGCATATGCAGATATGGCCTCGGAACACTAAGACCGAAAGGTCGAGCATGAATCATATAGTATATATGATCAACATAGTGATATTCACCATTGAAAACTACTCCATCTCACGTGATGATCGGACATGGTTTAGTTGAAAAGGATCACGTGATCACTTAGATGATTATAGGGATGTCTGTCTAAGTGGGAGTTCTTAAGTAATATGATTAATTGAACTTTAATTTATCATGAACTTAGTACCTGATAGTAATTTGCATGTCTTTGTTGTTGTAGATAGATGGCCCGTGTTGTTGTTCCGTTGAATTTTAATGCGTTCCTAGAGAAAGCAAAGTTGAAAGATGATGGTAGCAATTACACGGACTGGGTCCGTAACTTGAGGATTATCCTCATTGCTGCACAGAAGAATTACGTCCTCGAAGCACCGCTAGGTGTACCACCCGCGCCAGCAACTGCAGACATTGTGAATGCCTGACAGTCGTGTGTTGATGACTACTCGATAGTTCAGTGTGCCATGCTTTACGGCTTAGAACCGGGACTTCAACGACGTTTCAAACGTCATGTAGCATATGAGATGTTCCAGGAGTTGAAGTTAATATTTCAAGCAAATGCCCGGATTGAGAGATATGAAATCTCCAATAAGTTCTACAACTGCAAGATGGAGGAGAATAGTTCTGTCAGTGAACATATACTCAGAATGTCTGGGTACCACAACCACTCGACTCAACTGGGAGTTAATCTTCCTGATGATAGTGTCATTGACAGAGTTCTTCAATCACTGCCACCAAGCTACAAGAGCTTCGTGATGAACTATAATATGCAAGGGATAGATAAGACGATTCCCGAGCTCTTCGCAATGCTAAAGGCTGCGGAGGTAGAAATCAAAAAGGAGAATCAAGTGTTGATGGTCAACAAGACCACCAGTTTCAAGAAAAAGGGTAAAGGGAAGAAGGGGAACTTCATGAAGAACAACAAGCAAGTTGCTGCTCAAGTGAAGATGCCCAAGTCTGGACCTAAGCCTGAGACTGAGTGCTTCTACTGCAAAGGGACTGGTCACTGGAAGCGGAACTGCCCCAAATATTTTGCGGATAAGAGGGATGGCAAGGTGAACAAAGGTATATGTGATATACATGTTATTGATGTGTACCTTACTAATGCTCGCAGTAGTGCCTGGGTATTTGATACTGGTTCAGTTGCTAACATTTGCAACTCGAAACATGGACTATGGATTAAGCAAAGATTGGCTAAGGACGAGGTGACGATGCGCGTGAGAAATGGTTCCAAAGTCGATGTGATCGCGGTCGGCACGCTACCTCTACATCTACCTTCGGGATTAGTTTAGACCTGAATAATTATTATTTGGTGCCAGCAATGAGCATGAACATTATATCTGGATCTTGTTTGATGCGATACGGTTATTCATTCAAATCTGAGAATAATGGTTGTTCTATTTATATGAGTAATATCTTTTATGGTCATGCACCCTTGAAGAGTGGTCTATTCTTGATGAATCTCGATAGTAGTGATACACATATTCATAATATTGAAGCCAAAAGATGCAGAGTTGATAATGATAGTGCAACTTATTTGTGGCACTGCCAGGTCATATTGGTGTAAAGCGCATGAAGAAACTCCATTCTGATGGACTTTTGGAATCACTTGATTATGAATCACTTGGTACTTGCGAACCATGCCTCATGGGCAAGGTGACTAAAACGCCGTTCTCCGAAACTATGGAGCGAGCAACGGATTTGTTGGAAATCATACATACTCATGTGTGTGGTCCGATGAATGTTGAGGCTCGCGGCGGGTATCGTTATTTTCTCACCTTCACAGATGATTTGAGCAGATATGGGTATATCTACTTGATGAAACATAGGTCTGAAACATTTGAAAAGTTCAAAGAATTTCAGAGTGAAGTGGAAAATCATCATAACAAGAAAATAAAGTTTCTACGATCTGATCGTGGAGAAGAATATTTGAGTTACGAGTTTGGTCTTCATTTGCAACAACGTGGAATGGTTTCGCAACTCACGCCACCCGGAACACCACAGCGTATTGGTGTGTCCGAATGTCGTAATCGTACTTTACTAGATATGGTGCGATCTATTATGTCTCTTACTGATTTAGCGCTATTGTTTTGGGGTTATGCTTTAGAGACGGCGGCATTCACGTTAAATAGGGCACCATCTAAATCTGTTGAGACGACGCCTTATGAATTGTGGTTTGGCAAGAAACCAAAGTTGTCGTTTCTTAAAGTTTGGGGCTGCGATGCTTATGTGAAAAAGCTTCAACCTGATAAGCTCAAACCCAAATTGGAGAAATGTGTCTTCATAGGATACCCAAAGGAGACTGTTGGGTACACCTTCTATCACAGATCCGAAGGCAATACATTCGTTGCTAAGAATGGATCCTTACTAGAGAAGGAGTTTCTCTCGAAAGAAGTGAGTGGGAGGAAAGTAGAACTTGATGAGGTAACTGTAGTTGCTCCCTTATTGGAAAGTAGTTCATCACAGAAATCTATTCCTGTGACTCCTACACCAATTAGTGAGGAAGCTAATGATGAAGATCATGTAACTTCAGATCAAGTTACTACCGAACCTCGTAGGTCAACCAGAGTAAGATCCGCACCAGAGTGGTACAGTAATCCTGTTCCGGAAGTCATGTTACTTGACCATGACGAACCTACGAACTATGAGGAAGCAATGATGAGCCCAGATTCCGCAAAATGGCTTGAGGCCATGAAATCTGAGATGGGATCCATGTATGAGAACAAAGTGTGGACTTTGGTTGACTTGCCCGATGATCGGCAAGCCATCTAGAATAAATGGATCTTCAAGAAGAAGACTGACGCTGACGGTAATGTTACTGTCTACAAAGCTCGACTTCTTGCGAAAGGTTTTCGACAAGTTCAAGGAGTTGACTACGATGAGACATTCTCACCCGTAGCGATGCTTAAGTCCGTACAAATCATGTTAGCAATTGCCGCATTTTGTGATTATGAAATTTGGCAAATGGATGTAAAGACTGCATTCCTGAATGGATTTCTGGAAGAAGAGTTGTATATGATGAAACCTGAAGGTTTTATCGGTCCAAAGGATGCTAACAAAGTGTGCAAGCTCCAGCGATCCATCTGTGGACTAGTGCAAGCATCTCGGAGTTGGAATAAACGTTTTGATAGTGTGATCAAAGCATATGGTTTTATACAGACTTTTGGAGAAGCCTATATTTACAAGAAAGTGAGTGGGAGCTCTGTAGCATTTCTAATATTATATGTGGGTGACATATTGTTGATTGGAAATGATATAGAATTTCTGTATAGCATAAAGGGATACTTGAATAAGAATTTTTCAATGAAAGACCTCGGTGAAGCTGCTTATATATTGGGCATCAAGATCTATAGGGATAGATCAAGACGCTTAATTGGACTTCCACAAAGCACATACCTTGATAAAATTTTGAAGAAGTTCAAAATGGATCAAGCAAAGAAAGGGTTCTTGCCTGTATTACAAGGTGTGAAGTTGAGTCAGACTCAATGCCCGACCACTTCAGAAGGTAGAGAGAAAATAAATGATGTTCCCTATGCTTCAGCCATAGGATCTATCATGTATGCAATGTTGTGTACCAAACCTGATGTGTGCCTTGCTATTAGCTTAGCAGGGAGGTACCAAAGTAATCTAGGAGTGGATCACTGGACATCGGTCAAGAACATCCTGAAATACCTGAAAAGGACTAAGGATATGTTTCTTGTTTATGGAGGAGACAAAGAGCTCGTCGTAAATGGTTACGTCAATGCAAGCTTTGACACTGATCTAGATGACTCTAAGTCACAAACCAGATACGTGTTTTTATTGAACGGTGGAGCTGTCAGTTGGTGCAGTTCTAAGCAAAGCGTCGTGCCAGGATCTACGTGTGAAGCGGAGTACATAGCTGCTTCGGAAGCAGCAAATGAAGGAGTCTGGGGGAAGGAGTTCATATCCGATAAAGGTGTCATACCTAGTGCATCGGGTCCAATGAAAATCTTTTGTGATAATACTGGTGCAATTGCCTTGGCAATGGAATCCAGATTTCACAAAACAACCAAGTACATCAAGAGACACTTCAATTCCATCCGCGGTCAAGTCAAGAAGGGAGACATAGAGATTTGCAAGATACATACGGATCTGAATGTTGCAGACCCGTTTACTAAGCCTCTCTCACGAGCAAAACATGATCAGCACCAAGACTCCACGGGTGTTAGAATCATTACTCTGTAATCTGGATTATTGACTCTAGTGCAAGTGGGAGACTGAAGGAAATATGCCCTAGAGGCAATAATAAAGTTGTTATTTATATTTTCTTATATCATGATAAATGTTTATTATTCATGCTAGAATTGTATTAACCGGAAACTTAGTACATGTGTGAATATATAGACAAATAGAGTGTCACTAGTTTGCCTCTACTTGACTAGCTCGTTGAATCAATGATGGTTATGTTTCCTAACCATAGACATGAGTTGTCATTTGATTAACGGGATCACATCATTAGAGAATGATGTGATTGACTTGACCCATCCGTTAGCTTAGCACGATGATCGTTTAGTTTGTTGTTATTGCTTTCTTCATGACTTATACATGTTCCTATGACTATGAGATTATGCAACTCCCGGGTACCGGAGGAACACTTTGTGTGCTACCAAACGTCACAACGTAACTGGGTGATTATAAAGGTGCTCTACAGGTGTCTCCAATGGTGCTTCTTGAGTTGGCATAGATCGAGATTAGGATTTGTCATTCCGATTGTCGGAGAGGTATCTCTGGGCCCTCTCGGTAATGCACATCACTATAAGCCTTGCAAGCATTGTGGCTAATGAGTTAGTTGTGGGATGATGTATTATGGAACGAGTAAAGAGACTTGCCGGTAACGAGATTGAACTAGGTATTGAGATACCGACGATCGAATCTCGGGCAAGTAACATACCGATGACAAAGGGAACACCGTATGTTGTTATGCGGTTTGACTGATAAAGATCTTCGTAGAATATGTAGGAACCAATATGTACATCCAGGTTCTGCTATTGGTTATTGACCAGAGACGAATCTCGGTCATGTCTACATAGTTCTCAAACCCGTAGGGTCCGCACGCTTAAAGTTCGATGACGATCGGTATTATGAGTTTATGTGTTTTGATGTACCGAAGGTAGTTCGGAGTCCCGGATGTGATCACAGACATGACGAGGAGTCTCGAAATGGTCGAGACGTAAAGATTAATATATTGGACGGCTATATTCGGACACCGGAAGTGTTCGGGATGATTTCGGAGAAAACCGGAGTGCCGGATGGGTTACCGGAACCCCCCGGGAAAGTATTGGGCCTGAGGGGAGAGAGAGGGCTGCAGCCCAGGAGGGGGCGCGCCCCCTCCCATGGGGAGTCCAAATTGGACTATGGGAGGGGGGCGCGGCCCCTCTTTCCCTCTTCCTCTCCCTCTCCCTCTCTTTCCTTCCCCCTTCCATCTTCCTAGTTGGACTAGGAAAGGATGAATCATCTTCCTTTCCTCCTCTCCTTGGGGCGCACCAAGGCTGGTCGGCCTCCCCCCTTTCTCCTTTATATACGGGGGTGGGAGGGCACCCAAAGACACACAAGTTGATTGATCCAAGCCGTGTGCGGTTCCCCCCTCCACCATAATCCACCTCGATCATATCGTAGCAGTGCTTAGGCGAAGCCCTGCGTCGGTAGCAACATCATCACCGTCATCACGCTGTCGTGCTGACGGAAATCTCCCGTGAAGCTCTGCTGGATCGGAGTTCGTGGGACATCATCGAGTTGAACGTGTGCTGAACTCGGAGGTGTCGTGCGTTCGGTACTTGGATTGGTCGGATCGTGAAGACGTACGACTACATCAACCGCGTTCTCATAACGCTTCCGCTTACGGTCTACAAGGGTACGTGGACGATACTCTCCCCTCTTGTTGCTATGCATCACCATGATCTTGCGTGTGTGTAGGAATTTTTTTGAAATTACTACGTTTCCCAACAGGTACGTGGACAACACTCTCCCCTCTCATTGCTATGCATCACCATGATCTTGCATGTGCGTAGGAATTATTTTTTTAAAATTACTGTGTTCCTCAACATTCATAAGCTCCGAGGGAGAGGAGTCATGGACCATAAATCCCTCTATGCGGATGACGCAATCGTGTTTGTAGCTCCGATCAAAACTGATGTGGACAACCTTGCGACTATTCTAAGAGGCTTTGGGGATGTCATCGGTTTGTGCACCAACTTCCATAAGAGCTCGATGGTTCCGATTCGGTGCGGTAACCTTGATTTGGGCGCATTACCCAAGGGTTGCCGGTTGTTAGGGCCTCCTTCCTGCTGCAAGCTAAAGCTTGTTGACCTGCAATTCCTTGTGGACAAGGTGGCAAGCAGATTAACAACATATGAGGGCCAGAACATCACCACCATTGGGCGCGCGGCTCTTGTCAAGTCGGTGCTCGCTTTCCAAGTGATCTACTTCATCACGCCGCTTGTCATACAACCCATCATCCTTCAAAACATCGACAAGCTTGAGAGGGCCTTCCCGTGGTCCGCGTAAGATAAGACAACCGGGGCAAAATGCAAGGTCAATTGGGACATTGTCACTCGGTCGCTTGCTTATGGTGGGCTTGGGTTCCTCGACACCTATAAGTTCCCGCGGGCATTGAGACTGCAGTGGTCTTGGTATGAATGGAAGGAGCCAAACAAAATTGTGGGTTGGGACAGATAACCTGTGTGATGAGAAAGATCTCAACTTCTTCTATGCTTGCACCACAATCAAGGTTGGGAATGGGGGGAGGACACCCTTCTGGGAATCCCCTTGGCTTCTTGGACGCAACCCTAAGGACGTTGCTCCTCTCAGTTACGAGTCTTCGCCACAGAAACATTGGAAGGTACGGGAGGCCCTCAACGAAAACGCGTGGATCCTCAAAACCAGGCCGCCTGCGGTTGTTTCCACCGAACATGTAATACAATTCTTCACCCTTTGGATGCTTCTGCATGAGGTGCATCTTGATGAGCTTGCCGAGGAGAACATAATATGGAAACACTCGGACTCTCGGTATTACTCTGCGGCCTATGCTTATAGGGCATAGTTTTTGGGCTTGGTCCTCTCCCCCATGGACCAAATGGTTTGAAAGCCTTGGGCCCCACCGAAGGTCAAGTCCTTTGCTTGGCTCGCGCTGCAAGATAGAATTTGAACCGCCAACAGACTGGCTAAGCGAGGTTGGCCAAATTGTGGCCCCTGCCCCTTGTGTCGGGGAGCGCAAGAATGTGGAACCCATCTATTCTTCAGGTGCAGCTTCACGCTGAGTCTTTGGAATTTGGTTATTCAGAAATTACTCATACACGACATGGATACGTCTGCGTGGAGCTCGTTCTGACTCAGTCAAGGCATGGTGGGCGAACACGAGTGTCGTGGGCACCACCAACCAAAAAGTGAAGGCCTCGATCACCATGCTTGTGTTGTGGGTCATTTGGAATGAGAGAAACACAAGAGTGTTCAGGCATAAGAGCACACCTCCGCCAACTTTACTCAACAGCATCATCGTCGAGGCAAAGAAGTTAGGGTCTTTTCTATTGCGAGGATAATTGTCATGCCGTACTCTGGGTGTGTGTTGTAACAAACTCTTCTCTCCTTATTTAATATACGAGGCCTTTGCCTCCGTTTCAAAAAAAAGAAGAGAGAAGTGACAACACAGATTCGTAAGGGGCAAAGAGGAGAAGTGGTGATACGGATGGATCGTTTCTCGCATTGGAACGCAGACACATTTGCTAGTAAAACTAAAACAATGGTATGCAGTTGCGTACTCCTGGGAAAATTTTAAATAAAAAGACAATCCTTGAAAATTATCAGTCTAGTCTTATTCTGAGACCTGATGAAATATTACAGGAGTACCCGTCATATACAAGAGAATTCGCTAGAAATGGACTATCACAAAGATTCAGGCAATCTGCTGCCCAGGTTATACACGATTATTCATCAGGTCACCAGCTAAGCTGCTTTCCTTCTGGAGGGTAATTTGCAAAACTGTTCAAAGGCAGAGTAGAATGATCATCCTTCGCGATACACTAAACTGGAAACAAAAAGCTCAGCCCGATGCATTTACATGCACAGATATCAAAGTATCATGCCCCCAGGTCCTTCAGCTTTCTCGGAACTTTGACAAAAAGTTTTGAAACAAAGAGAAGCCTTCCATCGCATCGTGCGGCATGTTAAGCGTGAAGGGGGGAAGAACACTCGGACCAGCCTTCAGATCCTTCAGGCCAGCAGCTGACGGTAGCGCAAGCGCAGGTTGCTGTCTATTGAGCTTTTCTATGATGTACGAGAAAGTTCCAAAGGCCAGACAGCTCTGAATCAGAGTTTGCGGTGCACCTGCAACAGACAGCAGAAAATATGGTACTGAGGTGATCAATACATATGAAGCAGTTTATTTATGCTACAGGAGAGAAAACAGAAACACTAACTCCTGCCCCACTCCCTACAAAAAGCACAAAGAGAAGTTGTATTCTCAGCACAATTGGTGAGGGACTTCTCAATTTTTATCCGTACAATAAATGACCAACCAACAGCAAATATATATCTGTACAATGATCACTGGTATGCATGAGTTAATCTACATGCCAGAGATGATACGATAAGGAAGAACTGTTTTTTCCTCCTCTCTCCCACGTCGCCTACAGGAGCGACTGGGAGGGAACCCTAGCCACCGGGCTCCTCCTCCTCCCCTGCCGCCGCCGAAGGGCGCGACCGAGCAAAGCCCAGCGGCGGAAGGGTCGTGGTGCTGCCGCTCAGGGTGTGTTTGGTTGGGGTCACCAAGTGGAATGTAATGGGCTGGTTCCGCACCCAAGGCCCACTCCGGTGTTTGATCTGTCCAAGGAACAGGGAATGGCGTATTCCCTGATTATGCCGATCCAAGCGATGCCTCCAATCGAGCGGCAAGGTTGTCAGAATCGCAATTCTGTTATACGACTTTATGATCCAAACAGAGTTAGTAGAATCTATGTTTCTACGATCCCAATAGTTAAGATTCTATGACTGGCGATCCTACCATCAGAGCTCCGATTGGATTCAAAATCACGATTCTGACAACCTTGTCAAGAGGACCAAGCAGAACGCTCGTTTCAGCGTCTCTCCCTCTCTGGATCTGCGACGACGGCAAGCACTCCCACCTTACTCCCTCTCCGGCGAGGGCTGTCCCTAGACTCCCCCTCGTCTCTCCTCTGTGATGGCGTGCAGCAGCAGCGGGCGGTGACCTAGCAGTGGCGGCTAGGTACAAGCGGGGCAACGATCAAGCAACTGGGCGGCGGCTGTAGCTGCCAGCTTGGGCAGAGCGGCAGCAGCAGAAGGAGCAGCACCTCATGGGCTGTGGTAGTGGCTGGTGGTTGCAGGTGGCGGCCTCAATTGCTGGGCGGCAGCCAGGCACTGCACGTCTCGATTTGTTGAGCGGCACAACATGAGGAATTGGCAGGCGG
Organism: Triticum dicoccoides; assembly: GCF_002162155.2. NCBI lineage: Eukaryota > Viridiplantae > Streptophyta > Magnoliopsida > Poales > Poaceae > Triticum > Triticum dicoccoides. The sequence goes on from NC_041388.1 coordinate 151,884,062, forward strand.
TGGCTACACCACGGAAGAGAATCAGGCTCTGGTCCATCGTCCTCTCTCCCTTGTGCATTTGCTAGACTAGGGATCCTAAATGGAAATTTGTACATGTTTGTTCTTGCCTTTTGCAACGACTGTAAATTTGTGCATGCCATGGACCATTTATTGATGATTCTTTCTAAATTTGTTAGTTAAATATGATTGTGTATAGACTATTGATGTTATTTATTTGGCATAATTGTGAAGCAAAATATAAATTGTTGGTGATGAAAAGAAAATAAAACATTGTTTCAAAATTAAATAAAGTGCTTCCGAAAATACAGTTAATGTTGCATATATAGCCAGAAAAGCAAACACTAATTTGAACATTTCTCATTCCATTCCATCAACCAAACATTGAGATGTAACCGTTTCATTCCACCTCATTATTCATACCAAACACACAGATGGAACCATTACATTCCATTCCACTTGATTCTTCAACCAAACACACCCTCGGTGTCTTCGGCGGCATGGCTGGCTTCTGGGCGGTGGGGCATGCTCGTGGTGGCCATGGCGGCAACCTAGGCTCTGCCCAGATCTGGCGTCCGGTAGGGGTTAGCGAGCGGGCCGGTAGCTTCTGTTGTGCCTAGGACGGCAGTGGCCGACAGCAATGGCTGCCCAGCAGTGCTCAGTCATGGCGGCTGCCAAGGCTTTGCCTTTCTCTACGGGCACGCAGGGCGTGCGAGATGGTAGCCCTAGGCGGGTTACGATGGGGCTGGCAATTGTTTGGGGTCTCAGAGGATGATGCGGCCGGCGATGCTGAGGCCGCCCGGCGACTGGAAGTGCCGGTTCCTGGGCAGATCCCTGTTAAGATCTGGAGGAGCCAAATCTTGACGGGGCGCTGGCTGCCGCTCCCTCCAAAGGTTCTGCCGGCAGGTGGCTGACGCGCGAGCCCAAGTGCAGGGGTTGGGTGTCCCCCAGGACGGGCAATTCAGCCGTGGCAGCGATGCTGCCCGGCTATGGCCCCCCTCCAACCGACCTTGTGGTGGGACCCTGATGGTAGGTGGGGAGGTGTCTTCCTCCGTTCGGTCGGCGGCGGCCGCATGTTATGCCGTTGGTGAGAGGTTTGGACAGGGATGCCGGGGCAGCGGCCTCAGGTGGCGGGCTACTCGGTAGGCTCTCCAGCGGGTCTACGGGTGGCACAGTGGTGGTTGTGCTTCTTGGTCGTGTGGGCGGCAAGAGGTGTTGCGGTGGGTGGCCTTGGCGTCTTCTCTGCTGTGGCAGTGAAGGTGCGCAGATCTGGTTATGGAGATCCCGGCTTCGTAGCAGCGGCCGACTTTGTTACTTCTTCGTGCCTCAAGGTAACAACCGGGTGAAAGCTCTGTGCTTCATCGCCGGCAGCGACGGCGTCCTTGGGTACTACTTTCCCCTTGAGGACATTGTCGCAGTTTCCCCCCTACAAAGGTTCCGAGTGAAAACCTTTGTTCATTCCATCGGGGACGGTGACGCTTTGCGCCATTTCCTTCTTGAGGGTGTTGCCTATGAGCCTATCGTTGGTCGTGGAGTGGTGGTGTCTTCAGGCCCTCCTGTATTCTTGCTCATCTTCATCGTGTCTTTCCATCCGATGTATGTTGTCCGTTCTTTTCTATGTTCTACTTTGTTTGAGGGCTTACTCACCATCATGTATCGTTCAGCCATGTACTTGTGGTTCGTGCTTTACCCTCCATGCCAGCAATTGTGCATGCATAAATGGATCCAAGGGGGCAAGGCAAACCAAGGAGACAAAATAAAAAGCTATGACATCAAAACTGTAAGAACTAAGAAAATGTGCCATGTAACACCAAACTAATTCGGAAATCATTAGCAACATGCGCTAAACCACGAGAGATTACAGAAGCAAGTGAGCAACTGATGGAGAATTCAAAACGATCAATTTTTTAGCCTGATAAAACTTGCAGCTGATGCCAGATATCTAACCACGACCTAAAAGGCTATGTGTGCTCTCAAAATAAATCCCAAGTCCAGAAACCACCATGACACCAGCACACGTTTGCAGCCAACACTGGGGTTGCCAATCAGGTAAGATTTTTATCCAAATAACCACACTAGGCAACTAGAACAAAACAGGCAAATCATTCCCACTCTTATTGTTAAACTACATTAAACTATGTCAAAACCATAGTCTTTGGGCAAGGTATCCAGGAACAACCTGTAAATTTAGATAGTTCCAGCTATTAATTGCATTGCTATAACTTTACCTGGAAAACTCAAAGCAAGGCCAGTGCAACAGCCTGCAACTCCTGCGTTAATAACTGCAGACAAAAGATCCACAAGTCAATGGTCATCCTTGTCATTTTATACACCCTAAGTACTTCAAAAAAGGTAGCAGGCTAGCAGCGCAATCTTAAAGGGGGCATCAAAGACAGACCGTCATCTTTGCCACGTAGCTTTCTTAAAGAGCAAGAAACCAAACTTTGAACGCCGGCAAGAACAGCAAATATCTAGAACATCAGACAAAATTCTCAATATGATGGTTAACAGAGAAAAATCTATTACAAATGAAATGAACATTGGTATCCAACAATGAAATATGTATCATCATACCTTAGCAGAAGAGGCAGCGTCAGCAAATGAGCCTTTAAACCCTTTTGTAGTAACCAAACCTTTTCCTAAAAGGTCACCAGATATAGTTAACATAACAAAGAGATATTGTTGTGTTTCGAATAGAAGGATGATACACAGCAGGGCAGCCTGACAGCACGTATGCCAAACAAAAATATTGTGCACAATGAACACACAAGGCTGAAACAATTCCAATTTACAGGTAGCATTAAATGATTGAATTGATTTGACATGACCACCAGATTCACTACCATATTCCATAAAAGATCTACGTTGTTATATTCAAGGTGGTAACGGCCGTAGCTAGATAGGCTATTTTTGTTATCCACAAATTAAGGTGGCATTTAGTTGGTGATTGGTTCATTGGGCCTCAGCCTGACTGTCAGTGGTGGAGTGCACAAAGCAGCAATTGGTTTATTTATAAAAAATTAGACCAGTGGTTAAGTACTTAAGTACCACCCATGCATGTCGAGCAACTTAACATGATAACAGACGCCGCCAAGCTCCATACATACCTCCTTTACTAAGAAAGACCCTGCATGAGAATGCAACGTCGGGAGCATCTAATCTACCAATTAATCACCAGGTCTAGGTAAAACAGATTTGACAATTGACATGCTTTGGATTTTGGGCATCCAAAAACTTCTATGGATGACACAAAATCCAAATATTGTATTCGAAAATTAGGCATGTGCGTGAACCTATTTCTGTGCCCAAACCACTGGTAACAGATTAGCAACCAAAAACTGAGCTAGGTGTGTAACTCCATTGTTCCTTTGTGAGTTGCTTTTACTTTAGTTGTTAGTCCATAACAAGTTGTGTGAACACAGCACAAACACACAGTAAACATATGAGTTGAGTGTGTCCATATCTAGTTCGGTATGTTTGTATGAGCCAAAAGAAAGTTATCTACCAAATTTTCTGAGAACCCGCACATGTTCTGTAACAAATTTTTTCATTTGGAAGCATTAGCAAGTAATTTTATTTTATTTTATTGCAAGGAATAAACACATACTGCAGCTTCCAGATAGGTACGTCTGCATGCAGCCAGGCCTTAAATCAAGTATAAACGGAGCAAAAAAAATTGGTTTTGCCAACATTTCTGAGAAATTTCGCACATGTTTCAATCTAAGTAACCACGTGATTTTTCACGAGGAATAATTATTTGCGGTTAACTGTAAAATCCATCAACAATTTACTCCATGATCCTTGGTGCCAGTGTCACACAAATTCAACAAAATTGCTACAAGTTCAACTATCCTGAACATGTAATTATAATCAGCTACATGAAACCCAAACAACACACTGTGTGCCGCAATTGAGCTTTATCTCCTAAATGTCCTCAACACTGGCACAGTATACTGCGAATCTAACAAAGAAAAACCAGAATCAAGTGCCTTATGAATGATACTAACTATAGACCGTGTGGACAATCAGTACTAAGGGCTGAATTGCACACCGCAGATTAGACATAACCTTATCCAATTACGAGAGGCCTAGAATAGAAAGGGAGCCAGCCAGGACCAAAGATCGCAGAGCCCTAACCCTAACGGACGTGTCGAGCCGAACGAGGAGGCGGAGGGACGGGGTGTTACCATATCCAACGACGGCGCCGACGAGGGAACCGGCGGCCGATTCCCAGGCGAAGCGGAGGAGGCAGACCCCAGGCGCCGCGGTGGCGGCGGAGAGCGGGCTCGGATTCCTTGACACGGAGAGGCGCGTCAGGATGGGGTTGGCGCGGGGGGGCCTCCGCGGCTGATGCGGAGACTCGTCGGAGGACTCGGCGTCGGTGGTGTCACCGCCATCGGATGAGTAGTTTTCGTCCGGCTTCGGGTCGCCGCTCGCCATGGCCGTCGGTCGTACTCGTGACACTGCTGTTCGCGTGTGTCCGCAGCAGCACCTCGTCACGGGTACAGTGGCAGTGGGACTTCGTATTCGTAAGATTCAGCTTCTTTTTAACTTCGTAAGATTCAGCTTTACTGTTTTTTGCCCGTGCAATGCGAGCAACGCAAATACGATCGCTCAGGGTCATGTAATCATGTCCCGATGGCTCCACTTCCTGGACGATCTCTCGATCATCCATGACGATGGAGTCGTCGGCTCGGCAAAATTTCGTGTCTTACCCTTTTTCATTACTTTATTAATCAGATCCGGCCTTGGTTTGATTTTTTTTAAAATTTGACTTTTTCTCTTAGGACGCTGATATCCACCACCCTTGTGGTATCTAGGGGTGTGCCGCATGTCCCGTGTGGCATCGACACAACCCCGCCCATACAACGGCGTCCGGGCGCACCAAGCCACAACTCGCATGTCCGATGTGTGGCGCCATCGCCACATGTCCAGGCGAGCGACCCCGCGGCCCGCACAACCTTTCTCGCCCATCATCCCTATCCGCCTACGAACCATAGTGCCATCGTCCGTCGTCGTCTTCAACCTCTGAATCGGCCAATCTTCCTCTACCTCCATCGTCTTCCTTCTCTAGTTGCCATGGCAATCAGAACAGATCTCTATCGCCCCCCCCCCC
>NC_041388.1:151889536-151894909 GCF_002162155.2 Triticum dicoccoides
AGATTGCCCACGTAGATGGCGACTGGATTCACACTATTATGGCAAACACACCACAGATTTGTATTGCGTGGATCTACAACTAACATGAATTCCGGCCGTTCATGTTTATTCCCCTTTGCCCTCCAACGAACACAAAATCTGCCATGTTCTATCCTAGATCTGATCTAAGCTTTTAGGTTGGGGTTGCTACCGGTAGGTGCTCGAGAAGGATGTGTAGGATTCACTAAGAGTTAGGATTCACTAAGATCAGGGCAGAAAAGAGCAATTTGGGCGGTACATATGGAGGGAAAAGAATTAGTTGCCACCTATCTTTGTTGTTAGTTGCCATCATGTTATGTTATTACTTGTCATCATATTATGTTGGTTGTTGCCAGCAGTTCAATATGATAGTTGCCATCCAAACTGTAGAAAAGAAAATGAATGTGCATGCCCTATCAACAGAAATGCACGGTTGCGATGTTTTCCTACTTGCCATGTTGTATTGGTTGTTTATGCAAGAAATGTGATAAGATTGTCATGCTTCCTTTTATGTGGAAACAGCAAAATGCAATTCGAATAGTAATGCGTTCTTGTTCATGCAGTGACTGAAAACACAGTGGGAGAAGCAGAAAAAATGAATCATAAAGACGGGACTGATCCTTGGTTTTCTCGAAGGCCGCAAGCGCCCCCTTGAGATGCAGTAGAGTACAATCAACTCATTTCCGCAGGACCGACTGCCACTACTAGAGCAGTACACGTACATAGCTACGATGCATGATCAGAAAAATGACAGTTGACATGTTTGTGGGCTTGAAAATGGCATTCTACTTATGTACTACAATGTTATTGTTCGCATGTTCTTATGACATAACCACACAGACAGAGATACTGTGGCAAGTTGCAACACATGGGGCTATCGGCGACAGATATACGGGATGCCAGCTTCAAGTAGCAAATGTGGCAAATCAAGGTAACACATAAAAATAGCATACTGATGTGGTAAAAAAAACTTGCAAGAATGGCAAGACTTACGAGTTTTTTGAAAAAATGCGGGACCATCATGTAGCATGTGGCAACAGGCGACAACCGGATACCTGCCATCAACATCGTACGCATGTGAGTCGCATGAAGTGATCTTGCGGACAATGTATCAGAAAAAGGAAATTGGGTGACATTGATGTTTACGTGGTGTGACAAAAATTGAAAAAAAAATGACATTGGCGTTTGTTGCTGATATAGATAGAAAAAAATGATGGAAAGTGCATTTGCCAAGTCTGGTCACCTATATTTGCCACATGTGGACAACTGCGTGTGTCAAATTTAATGTATGACTGACAGTGGCCACACGTGATTGCACATAGTTGGCATGTCTTAACAACTGCACTTTCCATGTTTGAACAACTATAGTTGCCATGACTAAACAACTATGATTGCCATGTGTGAACAACTCTGGTTGCCAGGTGTGAACAACTACAGTTACCATGATTGAACAATTACATATGCCATGTTATAGAAACTATGGTTGCCATGCATTGACCAACTGCACATCATCGCAGGTTGTTATGGTGAAACCATAGCAGCAAAGGTCTCATGGCAAGCTTCACCATTACAGGCCATCGGTATTGCAGATACAACACACCAAATTGAAGTGACACACCAACTTCGATTAACACATGCGGCAGAACAAGGTAAATATGTGAACCAATAAAAATCGTGCATTTGCTTTTGTGGAAAAGCATTGGGGAAAGTGGATTTGTCACGATGATGTTGGCAAACTATGATTGCCACCAAGTGAATACGTCCATTAGTCGTCTATGGTCATCCGGATTTGTCAATTATTGTCTGCGTGTATACGCCATTTGTGATTAACTGCATTTGCCTTGTGGGCTCGTATCTAGAATGCAAGTTTTGATGTTAAGATACTGGTTGCCATGACTTGACAACTGCAGCTGCCATATTTGGCCAACTGTAGCTGCCATGGCTGAAAAACTGCAGTTGCCATGCATGGCCAGATGCAGATGCTCAAGGCTTGCATGTATGAATGACATCATGCCAATCAGATGCAGATGCTCAAGGCTTGCATGTATGAATGACATCATGCCAATCAGATGCAGTTGTTGTATTTCATTACGATGAATATGCCATTCAAGCAATACTGCTTACACACATACCTATTTTTTTGCAGGAGCTTCAACTACAATCAACAGCGTTGCATGAACATCTATTGCGGGAACCTCAGAGCACACGGAAAGGGCGTTCCACGAACAAGTCACCGATGTTGCCACAAACAATGCAAAAACAGTGTCAGAAACTGGCAACCGTTGGAGCAATGACGACAAGCACGCCTGTGCACGCCAGCACAAGCAACACTCGAGCACATGAAACAGCCGCCAATACTGAAGTGAATGATGAAACTGATGACGAAACGCAAGGGGGAGAAGAAAATGGACAATCGGAAATTGTGCCACCTCAACCACCATATGCTGGGCAGAGATTTGGTTCGTTTGAAGATGCCAAGGAATACTACCAGAGATATGCATTGTTCCATGGATTTGCGGTGAACACAAAATGCCATAGGAAAATAAAAAAACTAACGAGTGCAGTAGAGGTGAGATAAGGTGCTACAAGGCACGAAAGAACAAGAAGGGTAAAGGTGTTGTGCCTGTCATGCCTGAACGAAAGAGAGGCATCATTCTCAAGACGGAATGCCCTGTACGGATGAAGCTAAACACATATGGAGCATGGTGGATGATCACCGAATATGTCGAAGAACACAACCACGACCTCATAAAGAAGTTTGACCTAGTAAAATTTCTGAGCGCCCATAGAGGATTAAGTCCCGTCGAGAAGAAATTCATAAGGTTGCTACATGATTGTAACGTCGGTCCATCAAGAATGGTCCAAATATTGTCCCTGATCCATAGCGGAGATGGTAGTCTGAGTAGCATGCCCTACATACCAGCAGACGTCACAAACCTAAAGGCAAAGTACCATAGAGAGAGCAGGTTGGCTGACATAGAAGACACAATCACCTACTCCGAAGAGAAAGCAAAAGCAGATCTTGATTTCTTCTATAGGATAAGATTGGACGATGAGGACCGTGTCAGAAACATGTACTGGGTGGATGGTGCTGCAAGAAGAGCCTACAAACATTTCCCTGATTGCATTTCGTTCGACGCGACATATCTCACGAATATGTACAAGATGCCCTGTGCTCCATTTATAGGAATAAATAACCACAATCAGTCCTTGCAGTTCGGTTGCGGTCTCGTTCGAAACAAAGATACAGATGGTTACACTTGACTGTTCAAAACCTTCTTGAAATGCATGGATGGACTTGCTCCGATGAACATAATAACAGACCAGGATTTTAGAATGTGTGCAGGCATAGAGGAGGTATTTCTGTTGGTAGTGCACAGGCACTGCAGGTGGCATATTATTAAGAAGGCTGAAGAGACGCTAGGACCATTCTTTGTTGACCGTCCAGAGCTACACAAGGCATTCAAGTTGTGTGTGGACCACAACTTGACGATGGAGGAGTTTGAACGGAGCTGGACAGCTATGATTGAAACATACCAAGTCCAAGACAACGAGACACTTAATAGCCTGTGGGAGAAGCGAATGTACTGGGTGCCGCCCTACTTCATGCAGTGCTTCTTTCCATTTCTGCAGACTACGAGACGCAGCGAGGGGTTCAATGTTGTTTTGAAGCGTTACGTGAGCCCTGGCAACTCATTGCTGCAGTTTGCCAAGCAATATTCAGCTTTGCAGCAGAAAATACTGGGATCTAAGCTACAACAAGAAGCAAACACCGCACCCAAGAAGCCTAAATTGCTAACATATTTACTGATGAAGAGGCAGATGAGCAAGATATACACCAACAAGATATTTAACAAGTAAGTGAACGATCTTACGGTCTTATTTGCCATGTATGACACGACACATTCAACATTGAAAAATGCTAAAAAAATATGTTTGCCATATCTGCTGGTTTGAAGCTGACATCTGTAGTGAACACATGAATGCAAAACAGAATGAAAAAACTGGAATAAAAAACTCTGTAGTTGTAAAAAATATTAGCTGTTGCTTGTTGTGAAACAAAGTGTAGCTGCCATTTTGAATGTGTTGTGGTTGCCATGTGGGATGTAGTATAGTTTCCATGTATAATGCAAACTGTATTTCACATGTAAGATGAACTCATGTGCATTGAGAACAACATGATGCCATTGCACTACCATGAAGATAGTAGTTGCCATGTAGAATGCAATGTAGTTGCCATCTTTTGACATGTTGATCGTTTAAAAAATACCCCATGATTACATTAGACGCATAAACTATAGTTGCCATGTGAAATAAACTGTAGTTGCCATGTGAAAGAAACTGCATTTGCCATGTTAAATAATCTGCAGTTGCCATGTTGAATAGTCTGCAGTTGCCATGTGGAAACAAATAATACAAAAAATTATGTGAAAAAAGCTTTCTCTGCCATCGTTGATTTCAATATGTTTGCTATGGTGTGACCTACCTCAACAAAAGTTCTACAAAAAGAATATCACTAGAGTATCTAAGCTCCCTAGAATGTGAGAGCTGTGAGCGCTCCAGCGGTGAGGGTCAAATGGACGACGTCTATTAGTGTCTCAACTATGGTATTGTTTGTCGTTTGGGTCAATCATCCAATTACATGTGTCCAACACTTGATGGGCTATGTGTCACTTACTTTTTTTTGAGAAAAAGGTTACATGTAGCTAATGTACATCTGGTATAGGAAAAGTATATGGATGAACTCATGGGTACATGAACCCACTTTAGAAAAAAAATCATTTCTAAATGCCAAAAAAACTTGAAAACAATTTCACGTATACATCATCACATTCTATGGGCGTGCAAAAAGTTTCACGGAAAAGCAACTTTTTCTCTGGTCTCTGTAAAAAAGACAAAAAATGTTTCGTGGAACGATATTTAGGAGCACTAAAATTTGTCTTTTTCGTGGAGGCAAAATAGAAAAAGTTCACAAAAATTTGTGCCGCACACACATGTTGCGAAGATGTATGCATGAATTTTTTTCCGGAATTTTTAACATTGTAAGACGTGTTTAAAATGCATTTTTAAAAAGCAGGTTCATATGCCCATGGGTTCAAGACGTCCTCAGTCCTACCTGGCGCTCATCTATATTTTGTATAAGGGAAATTAGTGATGTGGCTGACTATCCACGCCTATCAAAGTGATAGGCCACAGTATTGGCGCTGCTAGCCTGACCCATCATGGCCACCTCAGCACCACACGGTTGCACCTGCGCTGCCAGTCCAGCACCGTGCTGCATGCACCACCCATCTCTCCATCTTTCTCCCCTTCTCCGTGGCGGTAATTAATGTCCAACGATGGTAATGCGTGGGT
>NC_041388.1:151895099-151912460 GCF_002162155.2 Triticum dicoccoides
GTAGTCCGACATGGCTAGCGGCGGCGCTCGACAGGGGCGACCCCATCTTCACGACTTGGTCGCCTTCTTCAACACGCCATGGCCCACAAGATATTTATCACAACTCCTGGTCCCTCCTTCCCCTCCCTCTTTCATCCTTCCTTTGTCAACCTGATTCAAAATCAATCTCGCTCGCTTGAGGCCGAAAAAGTAGCGGATTCTTTTCGGATTTTGTCTCACTGTGCAAGGTTTAAAAAGAACACAACATGCCCATAAAATTAACAACAACGCCCGGCCCACAAATAGAGCAACAAATAATATATAAAAGAATTAACAAGCAAACAAATCGGAAAAATAGATGGCGCAGCAAAGCGCACATATGCCTCTAGTAAGAATTTAACGAGCACAAAACATGCAGATTCCAGGAAGAAAAAAAGTGTGCCGACATGTACACAACTTACCAGGTTGGCGAACAGACCTTCAAGGTGTGTACTCTCATGGGCATGTCCGATTCAGAACCTGAAGACCCGGACAAGGGAAGAAACTACTTTGTGAAGGCCTCAATAAATGAAGGTGAATACTATTGCCAATGCTGCAAATACGAACGTGACGGGATTGTGTGTTGCCACATACTCAAAATAATGGACATGCACGCGTTCACGCGATTGCCCCGCCATTTCATACGACGGCGATAGACTTGGGACGCTGACGATGCGTTGGGGCCACAAACATCAAATGCAGTTTGGCTATGCAAGATGACAAACCAGAGGCAACCATGGACTCCATGAGGCATGTTGTATTGACCAAGAACTATGGTGAACTAATAGATGAAGCATGCAAGAGTGATGAGACAACAAGGATGGCAGAAAAGCACAGGAAGGCCCTGAAAAGAGAGCTTGATGAGATCAAGAAGAGGAAGGTTGAAGAAGCCTTACACAGGTTCCCCCGCACCTCAAGTGTGCCTTCATCCATGGGTCTATCCTATGAAAACTCGGAGGTAGGGTCTGGAATAGCAAGCACACAAACTCAGGTCAGGAACCCGTCCCGTTCCATCATAAAAGGGCATCCAAAAGAGGTGAGATACAAATCTGGGATGGAAATTCAAGCAAAGCACAAGAAAGCAAAGAAAGGGACAGGCAATCCGTAAGCAATTGTGAAGGATTATAACTTGGGTGTTGGTGACAATTTTGTAACGTGGATGATCAAGGTTTAAAAAAATGCGAGAATGACTGTTGGTGGACAGTAGAAATTGAAAAAAATGCCATGTATGCATGACTAAATATGCGATGTAGTTGCTACTAAATCTGCCATGCAACTTCCACTGAATCTGCCATGTAATTGCTACCGAATCTGCCATCACATAGATTTCCGTTTTCAGTCCACGCGTTTTTGTTTCACACATATTGTATTGTATACATACTTTGTACGAACTAGTTGAAATGATCACGTGCAAAAACATGAGAGAGAATAGTTGCTTATGAACTACCATGCTAACCGATACAGTTATCACTTCAAAATCCCAAAACAAATGAAATGATTACTTGCACTAACCGTGTGTGATCAACTATATTTGCCATGTTTGAAGCATCATAAACGCATTCAAACTCCCAGTTGGTAGTCACAATCACAAACACATAATAATAGTGAACATAAAATTAGTTCTTTTCACACCTAAACAGGTTCAGGTCCACACTTATATTACAAATATTCAACGGCACATACACACCAACACTATATACTACAGCTACGGGGGATGCAGTCATAACATAGCACACGGACATAGTTTCAAAGAACAAGGTGATACCTTACATTCCTCAACCACAGAATTTAAGGTAGACATGTGTATGGAGCATCACGTGATCACTTGTACTTCTTGTTTGCGGATTTGACAGTTCCCTCTATGAACTCCTGTGTTGAAGCCCGTGAGTTGAAATCTTCATTCATCAACCAGTTCCATGTATATATTTTACGGAGCTCAACGAGAATTGCAGCTGTGATCACAGGGACTTGTCGACCTTTCCATGTCGCAAGGTATTCCAACATGTAAAACCCGCAGTCATGCCTAAAACGAAACAAACAGGTAAACACATGCCAACAGAAACATGATAAACTTTGTTGAAGAGATGAAAAGGTTTAAAATTGAGGTGGAGAACACATGAAAAAGATAGTAGTTACCCGTTTCCTTGCTTCTCAGTCATGACATACTCGATTGGAAAATGACTGATCTAGACCTTTGAGTTTTCGTAATGACGGTTCCAGGTCTCTTTCAGGTTGTTGATGAAGAATTCAACATGAGTAGTAAGGTCTTCATTAGCTCCTAAACGGATTGAATCAAACACCTCAAAACGTTGGTTCTTCAGGTTAAGGCAAATGGTGTAGTGGTGACCACACTTGTCATCTGGGTCATCTGGTGCAAGCAGCTGGAACATGGGGAACATGATCTGCAAGTAAAAAATAGAAAAGACAAAAAGGATTTCACATCAAAACAGAATGATGTACTTGCAATAAGGGATATATGGAAAGCAAGCATCAAGTGGACATAATGGACACATGGAAAAAGGTTCATTTGCCATGTGTAATTATCAAAAGTTGCCATCCATGGGTAAACAAAATTGCCCAGTATTTTAAGTGAAGTTGCCACATAAGTTGCATTAAAAGTTCACACTTCCTTAACAAAGTGCAGTTGTTGCCACATGAAACATCTGTCACGAACAGTATGTAACCCACATATCAAGTATAACTATTGACAAAACATAGCATGGAAAAAAGTAAAACATCTACAACAAGAAGAAACACTCACATATTTCTTCAGTGTGAGCTTGAAATCACCATGCGTGAAAAAATGCTTCCTCGGGATTTTATGGTGGAAGTAACCATCCCATATTTTGCAGGTCACGCTGTACTGCATGGTCGTCTTGTCGGGACAAATGTCCACATGCCTGTTGATGAAGTCAATCCCACACGCAACTACATTCTTTGACATTTTACCAGTAGGCCTCACAGACTCAGCAAGATCACCCAGGTTGACGTATGTCGCATCACATTGTATGATTTTGGTTCTGTCCAAACATGAGCTGTATGAAAATGATATAACATGAAAGAATCATGTATACTAAAAAAATAAAAATAAAAATAAACAACGCATGGCCAAAAGGGTAAAAAATATCAGAGAAAAGCAAGTAAGGAGTTATGTGGTGTGGATATTACGCTTTCAGCTCCTTCATGTGCTTGCTGTTCGACCTCGCATTTCTGAAACACTTGACAATATCGTATAGTTGGGTCTACTCCTTTGTAGCCTTAACATCGGGCTCAAAGTCATCCACTGGTGGTGCGTGAACTATCCTTGTCTGCCTCATAGATCCAGGGGTTGCACTTCTAACGGCATCCTCGGATACTGCCTCAGTAGGCACGTTAGAACTTGTTTGGCCCTTATTCCATGAGGACATGCTATTTAATGCTTCCTGCTCAATCCTATGGTAAGCTTCTTCGAGGGACAAAGAAATCTCCTCAGGGGTGGCTAGAAGAATAAGATAGTGGGATAAGAAACTTGGGCACAACAAGTTATTGTGCAAAAAAGTTCAAACTATGAAGTGTAATTGCTGTTAAGAAAGTATCAATGTCAAATGTTAATTCGTAAACAAAGTTTGCCATGTGGAAAGTGCACTGCAGTCGCCATGTGCAATGCAAAGCAGTTGCCGCATGGCAACAACTGTAGTTGCCAGGCACAATTGAAAGTGCAACTATCCCTGGGTGGTTTTGGTAATTCCTAACAACATATAGCTCATTGAACTAATGCTCTTTCAAGATGATCATTCAGAAAGTTCAATGATTGGCATGGCATGGACTAGGAATGTGGACCCCTCAAAATGCTAAGGACACATATTGGCTCAAGCTCAAGACTCTGCCTTTTCATTTTAATGATCCAAGATCACATTGAGTCCATAGGAAAAGCCAATACTATTAAAAGGGGATGAGGTGTTGCTTAGTGGCTTGCTTGCTCAAAATGCTTAGTGATATGCTCCAAAAGCCCTCAACCACTTCCTCATATCCACATATTGTTGGGGAACGTAGTAATTTCAAAAAATTTCCTACGCACACGCAAGATCATGGTGATGCATAGCAATGAGAGGGGAGAGTGTTGTCTACGTACCCTCGTAGACCATTCGCGGAAGCGTTATATCAACGCGGTTGATGTAGTTGTACGTCTTCATGTCCGACCGATCCAAGTACCGAAAGAACGACACCTTCGAGTTCTGCACACGTTTGGCTCGGTGACGTTCTCGCCTTCTCGATCCAGCAAGAGGGGCGAAGTAGTAGATGAGTTCCGGCAGCACGATGGCGTGGTGACGGTGTTGGTGAAGAACAATCTCCGCAGGGCTTCGCCTAAGCACTACGAAAACTATGACGGAGGATAAACTAGAGGAGACGGGGTTGCCGGCACATGGCTTGGTGTTTCTTGATGTGTCTTTGGTGCTAGCCCTACCCCTCTATTTATATGTTGAGCCCTGGGGTCGAAACTTGGATTAAAAGCCTCCTCAAAGTCGGTTTCACCCGAAAGGCAAGAGTCCTTCTCGGACTCCAGGGCTAGACGCCAGGGTTCCCGGCGTCTACCCCCTAGACGCCAGGGTTCCTGGCGTCTAGCCTATGGTCTCCGCAAAACTTCCTTTTGCACTTTCCAAAAGCCTCGTGGGCTTTCCCCTTTGGCCCAGATAAAGTGTTCTCGTGCCCAAACATTTCGGGAAACATCCGGAACCCCTTCCGGTGAATTCCGGAACCCTTACGAAGATCAAACACTACTATCCCATATATCAAACTTTGTCTCTGGACCATTCCGGAGTTCCTCGTCATGTCTGTGATCTCATCCCGGACTCCGAACAACATTCGGTCATCAACATACATAACTCCTATAGTACTATATCGTCAACGAACGTTAAGCGTGCGGACCCTACGGGTTCGAGAACTATGTAGACATGACCGAGACACCTCTCTGGTCAATAACCAATAGCGGGACCTGGATGCCCATATTGGCTCCTACATATTCTACGAAGATCTTTATCGTTCAGACCACATAACAACATACGTTGTTCCCTTTGTCATCGGTATGTTACTTGCCCGAGATTCGATCATCGATATCTCAATACCTAGTTCAATCTTGTTACCAGCAAGTCTCTTTACTTGTTCCCTAATACATCATCCCGCAACTAACTCATTAGTTGCAATGCTTGCAAGGCTTATAGTGATGTGCATTACCGAGTGGGCCCAGAGATACCTCTCCGACAATCGGAGTGACAAATCCTAATCTCGAAATACGCCAACCCAACAAGTACCTTTGGAGACACCTGTAGAGCACCTTTATAATCACCCAGTTACGTTGTGACGTTTGGTGGCACACAAAGTGTTCCTCCGGTAAACGGGAGTTGCATAATCTCATAGTCATAGGAACATGTATAAGTCATGAAGAAAGCAATAGCAACAAACTAAACGATCAAGTGCTAAGCTAACAGAATGGGTCAAGTCAATCACATCATTCTCCTAATGATTTGATCCCGTTAATCAAATGACAACTCATTTCTATGGTTAGGAAACATAACCATCTTTGATCAACGAGCTAGTCAAGTAGAGGCATACTAGTGACACTCTGTTTGTCTATGTATTCACACATGTATTATGTTTCCGGTTAATACAATTCTAGCATGAATAATAAACATTTATCATGATATAAGGAAATAAATAATAACTTTATTATTTCCTCTAGGGCATATTTCCTTCAGTCTCCAACTTGCACTAGAGTCAATAATCTAGTTCACATCGCCATGTGATTTAACATCAATAGTTCACATCACCATGTGATTAACACCCATAGTTCACATCGACATGTGACCAACACCCAAAGGGTTTACTAGAGTCAATAATCTAGTTCACATCGCTATGTGATTAACACCCAAAGAGTACCGAGGTGTGATCATGTTTTGCTTGTGAGAGAAGTTTAGTCAACGGGTCTGCCACATTCAGATCCGTAAGTATTTTGCAAATTTCTATGTCAACAATGCTCTGCATGGAGCTACTCTAGCTAATTACTCCCACTTTCAATATGTATCCAGATTGAGACTTAGAGTCATCTGGATCAGTGTCAAAACTTGCATCGACGTAACCCTTTACGACGAACCTTTTGTCACCTCCATAATCGAGAAACATATCCTTATTCCACTAAGGATAATTTTGACCAATGTCCAGTGATCTACTCCTAGATCACTATTGTACTCCCTTGCCAAACTCAGGGCAGGGTATACAATAGGTCTGGTACACAGCATGGCATACTTTATAGAACCTATGGCTGAGGCATAGGGAATGACTTTCATTCTCTCTCTATCTTCTGCCGTGGTCGGGTTTTGAGTCTTACTCAACTTCACACCTTTGTAACACAGGCAAGAACTCCTTCTTTGACTGTTCCATTTTGAACTACTTCAAAATATTGTCAAGGTATGTACTCATTGAAAAAGTTATCAAGCGTCTTGATCTATCTCTATAGATCTTGATGCTCAATATGTAAGCAGCTTCACTGAGGTCTTTCTTTGAAAAACTCCGTTCAAACATTCCTTTATGCTTTGCATAATAATTCTACATTATCTCCGATCAACAATATGTCTTTCACATATACTTATCAGAAATGTTGTAGTGCTCCCACTCACTTTCTTGTAAATACAGGCTTCACCGCAAGTCTGTATAAAACTATATGCTTTGATCAACTTATCAAAGCGTATATTCCAACTCCGAGATGCTTGCACCAGTCCATAGATGGATCGCTGGAGCTTGCATATTTTGTTAGTACCTTTAGGATTGACAAAACCTTCTGGTTGCGTCATATACAACTCTTCTTTAATAAATCCATTAAGGAATGCAGTTTTGTTTATCCATTTGCCAGATTTCATAAAATGCGGCAATTTCTAACATGATTTGGACAGACTTAAGCATAGATACGAGTGAGAAACTCTCATCGTAGTCAACACCTTGAACTTGTCGAAAACCTTTTTGCGACAATTCTAGCTTTGTAGATAGTAACACTACTATCAGCGTCCGTCTTCCTCTTGAAGATCCATTTAATCTCAATGGCTCGCCGATCATTGGGCAAGTAAATCAAAGTCCATACTTTGTTCTCATACATGGATCTCATCTCAGATTTCATGGCCTCAAGCCATTTCGTGGAATCTAGGCTCATCATCGCTTCCTCATAGTTCGTAGGCTCGTCATGGTCAAGTAACATGACCTCCAGAACAGGATTATCGTACCACTCTGGTGCGGATCTCACTCTGGTTTACCTACGAGGTTCGGTAGTAACTTGATCTGAAGTTACATGATCATCATCATTAGCTTCCTCACTAATCGGTGTAGTAGTCACAGGAACAGATTTCTATGATGAACTACTTTCCAATAAGGGAGCAGGTACAGTTACCTCATCAAGTTCTACTTTCCTCCCACTCACTTCTTTCGAGAAAAACTCCTTTTCTAGAAAGGATCCATTCAAAGCAACGAATATATTGCCTTCGGATCTGTGATAGAAGGTGTACCCAACATTTTCTTTTGGGTATCCTATGAATACGCACTTATTCGATTTGGGTTAGAGCTTATCAGGTTGAAACTTTTTCACATAAGCATTGCAACCTCAAACTTTAAGAAACGACAACTTAAGTTTCTTGCCAAACCATAGTTCATACGGTGTCGTCTCAACGGATTTAGATGGTGCCCTATTTAACGTGAATGCAGCTATCTCTAATGCATAACCCCAAAAGGATAGTGGTGGATCGGTAAGAGACATCATAGATCGCACCATATCTAATAAAGTACGGTTATGATGTTCGGACACACCATTACACTGTGGTGTTCCAGGTGGTGTGAGTAGTGAAACTATTTCACATTGTTTTAACTGAAGGCCAAACTCTTAACTAAAATATTTTACCTCTGCGATCATATCATAGAAACTTTTTTTCTTATTACGATGATTCTCCACTTCACTCTGAAATTCCTTGAACTTTTCAAATGTTTCAGACTTGTGTTTCATTAAGTAGATATACCCATATCCGCTCAAATCATCTGTGAAGGTCAGAAAATAACGATACTTGCCGTGAGCCTTAACACTCATCAGACCGCATACATCAGTATGTATTATTTCCAATAAGTCAGTTGCTCGCTCCATTGTTCTGGAGAACGGAGTCTTAGTCATCTTGCCCGTGAGGCATGGTTCGCAAGCATCGGCTGATTCATAATCAAGTGATTCCAAAAGCCCATCAGCATGGATTTTCTTCATGCGCTTTACACCAATATGACCTAAACGGCAGTGCCACAAATAAATTGCACCATCATTATTAACTTTGCATCTTTTGGTTTCAATATTATGAATATGTGTATCACTACGATCGAGATCCAACGAACCATTTTCATTGGGTGTGTAACCATATAAGGTTTTATTCATGTAAACAGAACAACAATTTATTCTCTTACTTAAATGAATAACCGTATTGCAATAAACATGATCAAATCATATTCATGCTCAACGCAAACACCAAATAACACTTATTTAGGTTCAACACTAATCCCAAAAGTATAGGGAGTGTGCGATGATGATCATATCAATCTTGGAACCATTTCCAACACACATCGTCACTTCACCCTTAACTAGTCTATGTTCATTCTGCAACTCCCGTTTCGAGTTACTACTCTTAGCAACTGAACCAGTATCAAATACCGAGGGGTTGCTACGAACACTAGTAAAATACACATCAATAATTTGTATATCAAATATACCTTTGTTCACTTTGCCATCCTTCTTATCCGCCAAATACTTGGGGCAGTTCCGCTTCCAGTGACCAGTCCCTTTGTAGTAGAAGCACTTAGTCTCAGGCTTAGGACCAGACTTGGGCTTCTTCACTTGAGCAGCAACTTGCTTGCCATTCTTCTTGAAGTTCCCCTTCTTCCCTTTGCCCTTTTCTTGAAACTACTGGTCTTGTCTACCATCAACACTTGATATTTTTCTTGATTTCTACCTTCGTTGATTTCAGCATTACGAAGAGCTTGGGAATCGTTTCCGTTATCCCTTGCACATCATAGTTCATCACGAAGTTCTACTAACTTGGTGATGGTGACTAGAGAATTCTATCAATCACTATTTTATCTGGAAGATTAACTCCCACTTGATTCAAGCGATTGTAGTACCCAGACAATCTGAGCACATGCTCACTGCTTGAGCTATTCCCCTCCATCTTTTAGCTATAGAACTTGTTGGAGACTTCATATCTCTCAACTCGGGTATGTGCTTGAAATATTAACTTCAACTCCTGGAACATCTCATATGGTCCATGACGTTCAAAACGTCTTTGAAGTCCCGATTCTAAGCCGTTTAAGCATGGTGCACTAAACTATCAAGTAGTCATCATATTGAGCTAGCCAAATGTTCATAACATCTGCATCTGCTCCTGTAATAGGTTTGTCACCTAGCGGTGCATCAAAGACATATTTCTTCTGTGCAGCAATGAGGATAAACCTCAGATCACGGATCCAATCCGCATCATTGCTACTAACATCTTTCAACTTAGTTTTCTCTAGGAACATATCAAAAATAAAATAGGGGAGCTAAACGCGAGCTATTGATCTACAACATAGATATGCTCATACTACCAGGACTAAGTTCATGGTAAATTAAAGTTCAATTAATCATATTACTTAAGAACTCCCACTTAGAAAGGCATCCCTCTGATCTTCTAAGTGATCACGTGATCCAAATCAACTAAACCATAACCGATCATCACGTGAAATGGAGTAGCTTTCAATGGTGAACATCAATATGTTGATCATATCTACTATATGATTCACGCTCGACCTTTCGGTCTCAGTGTTCCGAGGCCATATATGCATATGCTAGGCTCGTCAAGTTTAACCTGAGTATTCTGCGTGTGCAAAAACTGGCTTGCACCCGTTGTAGATGGACGTAGAGCTTATCACACCCGATCATCACGTGGTGTCTGGGCACGACAAACTTTGGCAACGGTGCATACTCAGGGAGAACACTTTTATCTTGAAATTTAGTGAGAGATCATCTTATAATGCTATTGTAACATCCCAAAATTCTAAATTTTGGAATGTTATAATAAATAGATAGATTTGATTGATTTTTTGATTGATTGACTGAAAGTGAGTGAATTCGAAACTTTTTGAAAGTTAAATGAGAGGGAATAAAAGGACTTTCCCAAACTTTCATATTTGCTTTTTAATCTCCATGAATTCAAATTCTTTTCAAACACAAAACCCTAGAGAGAAGATGACATGACTTCTTCCATTTAAAATGAAAAGGGTGTTTGAAAAAAAATATTTGAATTCCATTGGGAAATATTTTCCAATTCAGAAACTTTATGCAATTCAATGATTTTCACGAGAGAAGATAAAATGACTTCTTCAAATTATGAAATATGAGTTGTGAGTTTCAAGGATCAAATTCAAAGTTCTTTTGAATTTATTTTCAATTTGGATTTATTTGAGTTTATTCAAATTATTTTTCTCCAAAAATAAAATATATGGAAATTAGGGTAACATGATTCCCTACAATAGAAAATTGGAGAAAAAATAATTTGAAATCATTTTGGAATTTTTAAAATGGTTTTTGTTGAATTTTAATAGACCAGTAGCACTATTTGAATTATTAGAATTTGTGTGTATTTTATTTAATGCTAGAAAAATGTTCATGTCGTAGAAAATCTTTTTCTGAAAATTTTGATATATTATATGCCTATATAATATTTTTAATTACTTTGCTTTTATTATTTTATTTGTCTAGAAAACGTTTAAAAAAAAGAAAAAAAAACTTTCCCCGACTGGGCCGGCCCAGCCCAGCGCCAGGCCACGGCCCAGTTCCTCCTTCCCCATGCTTGGGACGAAGTCCCGAGCCAGTACGCGCCGCCGCCGACCTCGACGGCCGTGACCGCCCCGGCCTCTCCTTGGCCCCTTCCCCAAGGCCGTCGCCCCTCCTCTTATAAATCCCCTCCCCCTCCCTCTACTCACGCCGCCGCCCTCCCGCATCTCGCCGCGCCACCGTCGCCGCACTCGTCGGGATCCGCCGCCGCCGGCGAGATCCGCTCGCCGCTGCTGCTCCGTTCCTTCGCCGTGGACCGCCGCCGACGCCGCCAACCACCTCACCTTGCCGCGTCGCCCCTCCCCGTCCACTCCGCCCTCGCGGCCAGCCACCAGAGCCACTGCTCCGGTCAAGCCCGAGCCGCCCGCTGTCGCCGGAGTTTAACCTCGCCGCCGCCGGTTTTCTTGCGAAAACCGTCAAACCGCAGAGAACCGTGGTAAAAACCGCCGTCGACCGGTCCGATTCAACTTGGTTTTTTTCTATATAAACCGTTTTTTTATTTAACGGGCGTTCTCTGTTTAGATCTTTTTAGCGAACGGTTTTCGTTCGTTAGGGTTCAGTAGTGAACGTTCACTGTTTAGTATTTTCCTTTTTCTGTTTTAATTTCGGCCAGGGACCTATTCATGATAACTTTCTTCACAGATTAGTCCCTATACTTCAATCTATCACTACTTTTTACTCGTTAGTCCAAATTCAACGAAACCAACGCCCACATCTTCGTTATGATCTCCTCTATCCAGTAATCCAACTCAAACATGTTTTTGAAAAGTTTAAACTTTGAATTAGATCAGATTTGAATTCAAACTTCGTTTGATCATAACTTGAGTTTCGTAGCTCCGTTTGAGTTGATTCTTTTTGCAAATCGAAGCTCTTGACCTAAACATTCTAATAAGGCCAAATTCACATAATTTTGGTACCGCTGGAAATTGTTTTATGTTGCAAGAGTTATTTGCTTGGTTCGATGTTTTCCGAATTGTTTTCTTCGTTCTTCCCGATCTTTTGAGTGATTGCTTATGTGTGGTTACTATTGCTTGCTTACGATAGATTGACCGGAGTGTGACGAGTAGATCTATCAAGAGTTTTGAGTGCAAATCATCTTCATTAACATTGCAGGCAAGTTCACACTTTGATCATACCTTTTCTACAACCCAGTTTTGTTGCATTAGATCAATCCTCACACATTGCATGATTAGGATCTAATTAAATTGTGGGATGGGAAGTAGATGAGGTAGTACCTATTACCTGTTTATTTTCAAACCTTTGGGAGTTACTTCTACGTTTGCTTATTATGCCATGCTATGCTAGTAGACGTGGATTGGGTGAGTGATATCCATGACAGATGTGAGATTGTTAATTAATGGTTTATCTAAGGTGGCAACCTAACACACATCTGGGTGGATTGAGGCACCTGGGGTTTCCAGGACTTGCCTGTTTTTCTTTTGGACCGCCACCCAGGCTCAAAGGGATCATGAGATTATTCATACTAGAAACTTCCGTGTGCAGCCACAAGCCATTATGGGCTCTGGCATAGTTGACTAAGTTGTGCGAACTCTTACAGTGGTAGACTAGCAGATGTAGGGGATGTAGGTGGTACGGTCTACCCGATCGTAAGGTGCTAGCGCTTCTGAAAGACTATGTCTCGGTCATCCGTCTTCTCAAACACCCTGTAGTGCGAGAAACCAAACGGAGGCGATCGAGTCTTGTGGGGAAAAGTGCACAAACCTCTGCAGAGTGTATAAACTAATCATGATTAGCCGTGTCCCCGGTTATGGACATCTTGAGTATCTAGTTCTTGGATTATCCTGCTGATCTCATCACGTTACTTTAAATGAATATTGTTGGGTTTAATGATGTTACTTAATTGGGACTGAGAATGCTGTCAACCATTCTCAATGTTCAACAACCACCATGATAGTTAAATAAAATTTATTCCTTTGAAGTAGGGAAAAATTGGCTTTACGCAAAAACCTTATAACCATAGAGCTTTTCCACCAGCCAACTATGCATGTAGTGATAGTCTTTATTCATCATTCTCTATGGTGTGAATTTGCCAGTACATTCAATGTACTGACCCGTTTCGGGCTGCAACGTCTCATGTTGCAGGATTATCTTACGACGAGTAAGTGATACATTAGGGTTACGATTTCTACACTCAACTTTGCCGTTGGTGTTGACGGGAATCCACAACCTTGTTGCTTCCGCTATATGGATTGAGGTAATAGTATTTACGTTACTTTTACATGTGATTTACCTCTATTATAAATCCTTGAGTACTGTGTGTGTCAGCATACTGATCCAGGGATGACACTTAAGCACAGAGACTTGACCCATTCGGGTCGGCTCACTACAGCTATCGTCAGTCAAAGCAAGATAAGATGCATAAAAGATAAACATCACATGCAATCAATATAAGTGATATGATATGGCCATCATCATCTTGTGCTTGTGATCTCCATCTCTGAAGCACCGTCATGATCACCATCGTCACCGGCGCGACACATTGATCTCCATCGTAGCATTGTTGTTGTCTCGCCAATCTTATGCTTCCACAACTATCGCTATCGCTTAGTGATAAAGTAAAGCATTACAGCGCAATTGCATTGCATACAATAAAGCGACAACCATATGGCTCCTTCCAGTTGCCGATAACTCGGTTACAAAACATGATCATCTCATACAATAAAATTTAGCATCATGTCTTGACCATATCACATCACAACATGCCCTGCAAAAACAAGTTAGACGTCCTCTACTTTGTTGTTGCAAGTTTTACGTGGCTGCTACGGGCTTAAGCAAGAACCGCTCTTACCTACGCATCAAAACCACAATGATAGTTTGTCAAGTTGGTGCTGTTTTAACCTTCACAAGGACCGGGCATAGCCACCCTTGGTTCAACTAAAGTTGGAGAAACTGACACCCGCCAGCCACCTGTGTGCAAAGCACGTCGGTAGAACCAGTCTCGCATAAGCGTATGCGTAATGTCGGTCCGGGCCGCTTCATCCAAAAATACCACCGAACCAAAGTATGACATGCTGGTAAGCAGTATGACTTATATCGCCCACAACTCACTTGTGTTCTACTCGTGCACAACATCAACACATAAAACCTAGGCTCGGATGCCACTGTTGGGGAACGTAGTAATTTCAAAAAATTTCCTACACACACGCAAGATCATGGTGATGCATAGCAATGAGAGGGGAGAGTGTTGTCTACGTACCCTCGTAGACCATTCGCGGAAGCGTTATATCAACGCGGTTGATGTAGTCGTACGTCTTCACGTCCGACCGATCCAAGTACCGAAAGCACGGCACCTCCAAGTTCTGCACACGTTCGGCTCGGTGACGTCCTCGCCTTCTCGATCCAGCAAGAGGGTCGAAGTAGTAGATGAGTTCTGGCAGCACGACGGCGTGGTGACGGTGTTGGTGAAGAACAATCTCCGCAGGGCTTCGCCTAAGCACTACGAAAACTATGATGGAGGATAAACTAGAGGGGACGGGGTTGCCGGCACACGGCTTGGTGTTTCTTGATGTGTCTTTGGTGCTAGCCCTACCCCTCTATTTATATGTTGAGCCCTGGGGTCGAAACTTGGATTAAAAGCCTCCTCAAAGTCGGTTTCACCCGAAAGGCAAGAGTCCTTCTCGGACTCCAGGGCTAGACGCCAGGGTTCCCGGCGTCTACCCCCTAGACGCCAGGGTTCCTGGCGTCTAGCCTCTGGTCTCCGCAAAACTTCCTTTTGCACTTTCCAAAAGCCTCGTGGGCTTTCCCCTTTGGCCCAGATAAAGTGTTCTTGTGCCCAAACATTTCGGGAAACATCCGGAACCCCTTCCGGTGAATTCCGGAACCCTTACGAAGATCAAACACTACTATCCCAAATATAAAACTTTGTCTCTGGACCATTCCAGAGTTCCTCGTCATGTCCGTGATCTCATCCCGGACTCCGAACAACATTCGGTCATCAACATACATAACTCATATAGTACTATATCATCAACGAACGTTAAGCGTGTGGACCCTACGGGTTCGAGAACTATGTAGACATGACCGAGACACCTCTCTGGTCAATAACCAATAGCGGGACCTGGATGCCCATATTGGCTCCTACATATTCTACGAAGATCTTTATCGGTCAGACCGCATAACAACATACGTTGTTCCCTTTGTCATCGGTATGTTACTTGCCCGAGATTCGATCGTCGGTATCTCAACACCTAGTTCAATCTTGTTACCGACAAGTCTCTTTACTCGTTCTGTAATACATCATCCCGCAACTAACTCATTAGTTGCAATGCTTGCAAGGCTTATAGTGATGTGCATTACCGAGTGGGCCCAGAGATAACTCTCCGACAATCGGAGTGAGAAATCCTAATCTCAAAATACGCCAACTGTAGCGACCTGACCCGAATGGATCAAGTCTCTGTGCTTAAGTGTCATCCCTGGATCGGTATGCTGACACACATAGTACACGAAGGATTTATAACAGAGGTAAATCACATGTATAAAGTAACGTAAATACTATTACCTCAATCCATATAGCGGAAGCAACAAGGTTGTGGATTCCCATCAACACCAACGGCAAAGTTGAGTGTAGAAATCGCAACCCTAACGTATCACTTACTCATCGTAAGATAATCCTGCAACATGAGACGTTGCAGCCCGAAACGGGTCAGTACATTGAATGTACTGGCAAATTCACACCATAGAGAATGATGAATAAAGACTATCACTACATGCATATTTGGCTGGTGGAAAAGCTCTATGGTTATAAGGTTTTTGCGTAAAGCCAATTTTTCCCTACTTCAAAGGAATAAAATTAATTACTATCATGGTGGTTGTGAAACATTGAGAATGGTTGACAGCATTCTCAATCCCAATTAAATAACATCATTAACCCATCAAAATTAATTTAGAGTAACATGTTGAGATTCACATGAAAATCCAGGTACCAGATACTCAAGATGTCCATAACCGGGGACACGGCTAATCATTATTAGTTTGTTACACTCTGCAGAGGTTTGCGCACTTTTCCCCACAAGACTCGATCTCCTCCGTTTGATTTCTCGCACTACAGGGCGTTTGAGAAGACGGATGACCGAGACATAGTCTTTCAAAAGCGCTAGCACCTTACGACGGGTAGACCGGTACACCTACTTTCCCCTACATCTGCTAGTCTACCACTGTAAGAGTTCGAACAACTTAGTCAACTATGCGAGAGCCCATAATGGCTTGTGGCTACACACGGAAGTTTCTAGTATGAATAATCTCATGATCCCTTTGAGCCTGGGTGGCGGTCCAAAAGAAAACAGGCAAGTCCTAGTAACCCCAGGTGCCTCAATCCACCCAGATGTGTGTTAGGTTGCCACCTTAGATAAACCCTTAATTGTCAATCTCACATCTCTCATGGATATCACTCACCCAATCCACGTCTACTAGCATAGCATGGCTTAATGAGCAAACATAGAAGTAACTCCCAAAGGTTTGATAACAAATAGGTAATAGGTACTACCTCATTTACTTCCCATCCCACAATTTAATTAGATCCTAATCATGCAATGTTTGAGGGTGAAAGTAATGCATAAAAACTGGGTATGAAAGGGGATATGATCAAAGTGTGAACTTGCCTGCAATGTTGATGAAGATGATTCGCACTCAAAACTCTTGATAGTTCTACTCGTCACACTCCGGTCAATCTATCGTAAGCAAGCAATAGTAACCACACATAAGCAATCACTCAAAAGATCAGAAAGAACGAAGAAAACAATTCAGAAAACATCGAAGCCAAGCAAATAACTCTTGCAACATAAAACAATTTCTAACAGTACCAAAATTATGTGAATTTGGCCTTATCAGAATGTTTAGGTCAAGAGCTTCGATTTGCAAAAAGAATCAACTCAAACGGAGCTACGAAACTCAAGTTATGATCAAACGAAGTTTGAATTCAAATCTGATCTAATTCAAATTTTTAAATTTTCGAAAACATGTTTAAGTTGTTTATTCGGATAGAGGAGATCTTAACGAAGACGTGGGCGTTGGTTTCGACGAATTTGGACTAACGAGTAAAAAGTTATGACTGTTTGAAGAACAGGGACTAATATGTAAATAGAACATCACAGATAGGTCCCTGGCCGAGAACTAAAAGAAAAAAAAGACTAAAAAGCGAACGTTCGTTTATAAGATCTAAACAACGGACGCTCTCTAAATAGATTCCATCTAAAAGAAAACCGTTCGGTTTTAAAAGAAAGCCAGACCAAAAACAATAAACCTAGATGAACCGGCGGGTCGGCGGTTTACCGGCGGTTTTATTTGCGGTTCTCGGAGGTTCTCCGGCGGCGACGGCCGATCCGGCAGCAGCGGCGTTCTCCGGTGGCAGTGAGCGGTGGCGCGGCAACAGGCAGCAGCGGGCAGCGGCGGTGCGGGCAAGGCGGCGGCGCTGGTGGAGGGCTCCGGGCGGAGGCGAGGCGCGGCAGCAGCGAGCAGTGCTGGGTGGC
>NC_041388.1:151913036-151920097 GCF_002162155.2 Triticum dicoccoides
GGCGGGGCGCGAGATGCGGCACGGGGCGTCGAGCGGAGAGAGAGAGGCGGGACCGGGCGAAGTATATAAGGAGGGGGGCAGAGGCTTGCGGGAGGAGGGGGAAGAGGAGGTCGGCGGCGACACGAAAGCGGCGGCGCGGCGTGGTGGCTCGGGACTCCGTCCCGAGCTGGGAGACGGCGAGGCGTGGTGTCGGGCCGGCTGGGCCGTGGCCTGGCTAGCTGGGCCGGCCCCGTCCGGTCGGTCCATATTCTTTTAAAAAAAACGCAAACAAACAAAAATAATAAAACAAAATAAATACTAATATTATATAGGCATATAATATATCAAAATTTTCAGAAAAAGATTTTCTACAAGGTGAACATATTTCTAGCATTAAATAAAATTCACACAAATTCAGATAATTCAAAGAGTGTTACTGTTCTATTAAAATCCAACAATAATCATTTTAAAAATACCAAAATGATTTCAAACTAATTTTTCTCCAATTTTCTATTGTAGGGAATCATGTTACCCTAATTTCCATATATTTTACTTTTGGAGAAAAATAATTTGAATAAAACTCAAATAACTCCAAATTGAAAAATAAATTCAAAAGAACTTTGAATTTAATTCTTTGAAACTCCCAACTCATATTTCTTATAATTTGAAGAAGTCATTTTATCTTCTCTCATGAAAATCATTGAGTTGCATAAAGTTCCAGAATTGGAAATATTTTCCAAATGAAATTCAAATATTTTCAAATACCCTTTCATTTAATTTAAATGGAAGAAGTCATATCATCTTCTCTCGAGGGTTTTGTATTTGAAAAGGATTTGAATTCACGGAGATCAGAAAGCAAATATGAAAGTTTGGGAAAGTCCTTTTATTCCCTCTCATTTAACTTTCAAAAGTTTCGAATTCACTCACTTTCAGACAATCAATCAAACAATAAGTCAAATCTATCTATTTATTATAACATTCCAAAATTTAGAATTTTGGGATGTTACAAACCTACCACCCTTAAAAGGAATCTCGTCCTCGAGATTCGGAGAGGCTAGCAAGAAAAGGTTAGGGTTTGGGGGTCTCCTCAAAATCCATCGATCATCATAGGGGTGTGGGGTGCTACCACCCTTAGAATCATGGTTACTGTTCCATCAAAACTCATATACTCCATCCTTATTCTTGACAGTGTCGGTCTTCTCAGATCCTCGAGAAAATTTCTCCCCTAAGCTCTTCCGGTAACGGCATAACCTTTTTCCTCAATTCTTTTGTCCTTTCCTCTTGGTAAGGTTATTCCGAGATTTGGTCTTCTTAGCTGACGGGTCTGGCGCCAAGACTAAACAACTATTGATATCTCATGGTGGTCAACAATTTATGGTTTCTCCTGCAGGAAATGGGTCTGGGTTGATCCTCACCGTATAACCTACGGTTGGCAAAAGCTGCCTTGTACAAGGGAAAAATACCTATACCATTCTAAGGCTTAAACAAGGTTTAATATCGTCATCTCTCTACTATAGGTAAGTCACTCAGATTTACCATCCCATATAGCAAGGCGAATAATAAGAGTAAGTCGGTATGGTGATCAATCCATCCCGCACCCAAATCATTACCCTGTATATGCTTTAGTGAATCTCGCATTCTAACACTCGGTCATCCTCACAAGCATTGCAGAATTTCTCTTGTCGACGAACCAAGTTTGGATAAATCCATAGATTCTGCAAGCCAAACAACCATCTATCGTTCCTTCACAACTCTCAGGTTTTGCGTAACTCCTATAAGATCGTCTGTCGATAAAATCGTAACTTCTTTCAGGGTTTTTCCTTCAGCAAGAATGTGCTTGCTTCTTGGCAGGTCCTGGAGCCTGTGGGTTATGGCCCATCTCAGCACTTGTAGTCCTTGAACTTATCATCAGGCAACTGATCATCGTTCCAACTTCCTAGTATTCTTAAATCCATCCAATTGTACTGTCTTCCTTCCTTCTATTGGCACCAAACTAAAACGTGATTACTCAAACTCATCATGGAATTTCCATTGATCTATATTTCCAACATCATACCTCCTTTATATCCAATAGTACTTCATCTCTTCTTCCTCGTGGGGTATCCCTTATACCGAGATACAAAATTATACTTATGAAGTCCATATTCCACTTCGTGGAACATCATTATCCTTTCAGCGGTCAAGCGTCCTTACAGGGGAATATTGGCCATCTCTGCATGGCACTTCTTCAACTGGGAAACGTGTAACACATCCTGAACTCCTGACAGTCCTTCGGATAACTCCAACTTGTAGGCCACTTCTCTCATACGCTCCAAAACTCGGTATGGTCCTACAATCTTGGGGCTAACTTTACCTTAACTCAACTCCTCGCATAGGGAACACATGAAGACATGCTCTGTCTCCAATTTCATAGACTACCTCCTTGAGTTTTTGAGTCTACATAACTCTTCTGCCTGGACTGAGCTACCTTCAGTCTATCTCGAATCAACTTAACATTCTCTTCTGACTCCTTTGATCACCTTTGGTCCAAACAACTGTCGGTCTCCAACTTCATCCCACATACTCTTGGGGCATCACACATATCGAGACAAAACTCGTATTCATTTTGTCCGAAGTCCATTACAGGGTACTACCACCCTTAAAATGCACAAATCTTCCATAAACCATATTTCTCATATCCTCAAAATGGTCAAAATTCTTCTTCATAGGGTAACAACTCATAAAATCCATATCAGTACCAATGATGCTAACTTTATTCACTCTCAATTAATTACAATCTCTCGCTTTTCCATTACATGTCTCAACTCAACACCTCAAGAAAATGTTCTCACTTCTACTACTCCATTACTTCTGTTGCAAACTCAACTATCTAGCACAGGTTTCCTTCTCCTTGGGGCATTCTCTGGCAAAGTGCCCTGCTTCATTACAACGGAAACATATTACTTCTGGGAAGATTCGAGGTTTCCTTGTGATTATATAGCCTACTTGGGTCCTTGGCTTCCTTTTTGGGCAATTGTTGTGGTAGTGCCCTGACTCCTTGCACCCATAACAGGTGACATGACTCAGATCCTTCCTGGAATCCAATCTACTTCTCTTTCTGGACTTTCCATTCCAATCAGGGCTTCTATTTCCTGTGGGTCATACTCTACTTCCTCAGTCGGGAATTCTACTAGATTCCCATTCATACAATTCTAGGAGATGTGTCCTTCTTCTCCACATTAATAGCAAGACTTGGTGTAGGGTTTAATTGGTTCCTCTTTGGGTGTGTCCTCCACCTCGTCCTTCATCGCAGGTTCTTTTAAAAATTCCCATTAGGGCTCCTTTCATTGCTTCTTTTTTCTGCTGGATGGTTCCTTGTACCATGGTGTAAATGTGACACTGTGCAGGGTAGTGGGTAGTCCCTTCACAGAAGAAACAAGTGATCTGCCTAGTTGGGCATTCTTCAGCTGGGTGACTTCCTTCACAATTAGGGCATTCATCCTTGTGTTCTTTATGGTTGTGTCCTATTTCTCCACAAAGCTTGCATGCATAAGTTTTCTTCATATCCTTTCCATAAGGCTTCAATTTCTGGGACACAAACTGAGACTTTAGCAAAGTCAACTTAAATTCTTTCCAAGTGGTTACTCCTTGCCATCCATTGATGGTTTGGTACATCCTCCACCAAGTAGCAGCACCTCTTTCAAAGCATTGAAGAGCATGCTGGGCCATATCCTTTCCGACTATAGGGTTGTTCTCCATATGATCCTCCATGTTTTGAATCCATCAGTCTGTCTCCAATTGACTCATCGGTCCCGAAAATACAAGCTCATCTCCATTCATCCTCTATTAGGTCCATGGGTTTTGGGGTGAGATAAGAGAGATCAAGAGAGAGGGATGCACACAATACAAAAAATGGTTTTGAAAAGATAGATTTTTATTGTGGCTGTCGGAAAACAACAATTAAATGATAGCTCACAATCATCGCATCTAACGTGAGTATATAACAGGGGTTTGGTCTTCTAATGGTCAACGTTGCCAAACTCTTCAAGTCTTGTTCATGTCTCCAATGGCTTCTTCCGACCATACTTGTCTTTCTCAAGTTCTTTTGCCAGATCATCTCTATTGACGCAAAGTCTATCGTGGCGTCCTTCAATATTTCTGGAGTTGCATTCCAAACTTCTAGGTTTCAACATCCTTGGCATGAACCATGTACTACTGTCCTTTAGTTCCTGACAATTCTCCGGTATCTCGAGGTTGTAGCTCCTCCAGCTTGGCTACTCTCATCTTCAGGATCCTGAGTTCCTCACGAAATGCTTTCTCGTCAAATACAACTTCCTGCATGTCCATCTTAACTTCTTGATGTAACACTCCAGATCCTGGTGATACACCATCTAAAGTTAAAACTTCATCTCTTGCTGATAGATGCTCCATCAGCCTTCTACCATCCAATTCTTCCATGCATATGCATGCTTAACTCCGCACGGTGACAATAGCATAAGCGGGCGATAACCTCATGGATAGCCGTGTTTCTGCTCTGGTCATTTCCATGAGCTATCTCTCCATAGTTGATATCTCCTGCATTGGGGTTTCCTTGACAAAACTTTGAGTTCTATGATCCATGTTTTAGTCTTTCTCCGATACACCTTGATCTCGGGTATTGACAACTTCCATAGTCTGCCAAGTTCCATAAGGGTAGCCTTCCTAGGTCATACAAATCTGGGAATTCTTCAGAGCCTACAAATTCCACTTGTCTTCGGTTGCACGGAAAATACTCTTCATTTTGAAGTGGTCTTAGTTGTCCGATATCTTGTACTTCTTGGAGTGGTCTCATCAGTCGAATCTTCGAATGCTCAAAAGGGGAAAGGGGTATGGTCTCACTAAAGAGAATTTTTGAATAAGCTCAAAAGAGAAGAGAGGTAAAAGATCTTTTTTGAAGGGAAAAGTTGTAGAGAAAAATCTTTGCTATGGGCTTGCCAGTTTCTAGGGTCACGTCCTACAGTCAACATGTGCTCTGATACCATCTTGTAGCGACCTGACCTGAATGGATCAAGTCTCTGTGCTTAAGTGTCATCCCTGGATCGGTATGCTGACAGACACAGTACTCGAAGGATTTATAACAGAGGTAAATCACATGTATAAAGTAACGTAAATACTATTACCTCAATCCATATAGCGGAAGCAACAAGGTTGTGGATTCCCATCAACACCAACGGCAAAGTTGAGTGTAGAAATCGTAACCCTAACGTATCACTTACTCGTCGTAAGATAATCCTGCAACATGAGACGTTGCAGCCCAAAACGGGTCAGTACATTGAATGTATTGGCAAATTCACACCATAGAGAATGATGAATAAAGACTATCACTACATGCATATTTGGCTGGTGGAAAAGCTCTATGGTTATAAGGTTTTTGCGTAAAGCCAATTTTTCCCTACTTCAAAGGAATAAAATTAATTACTATCATGGTGGTTGTGAAACATTGAGAATGGTTGACAGCATTCTCAATCCCAATTAAATAACATCATTAACCCATCAAAATTAATTTAGAGTAACATGTTGAGATTCACATGAAAATCCAGGTACTAGATACTCAAGATGTCCATAACCGGGGACACGGCTAATCATTATTAGTTTGTTACACTCTGCAGAGGTTTGCGCACTTTTCCCCACAAGACTCGATCGCCTCCGTTTGGTTTCTCGCACTACAGGGTGTTTGAGAAGACGGATGACTGAGACATAGTCTTTCAGAAGCGCTATCACCTTACGACGGGTAGACCGGTACACCTACTTTCCCCTACATCTGCTAGTCTACCACTGTAAGAGTTCACACAACTTAGTCAACTATGACAGAGCCCATAATGGCTTGTGGCTGCACACGGAAGTTTCTAGTATGAATAATCTCATGATCCCTTTGAGCCTGGGTGGCAGTCCAAAAGAAAACAGGCAAGTCCTGGTAACCCCAGGTGCCTCAATCCACCCAGATGTGTGTTAGGTTGCCACCTTAGATAAACCCTTAATTATCAATCTCACATCTGTCATGGATATCACTCACCCAATCCACGTCTACTAGCATATCATGGCTTAATGAGCAAACGTAGAAGTAACTCCCAAAGGTTTGATAACAAACAGGTAATAGGTACTACCTCATTTACTTCCCATCCCACAATTTAATTAGATCCTAATCATGCAATGTTTGAGGGTGAAACTAATGCATAAAAACTGGGTATGAAAGGGGATATGATCAAAGTGTGAACTTGCCTGCAATGTTCATGAAGATGATTCACACTCAAAACTCTTGATAGTTCTACTCGTCACACTCCGGTCAATCTATCGTAAGCAAGCAATAGTAACCACACATAAGCAATCACTCAAAAGATCAGAAAGAACGAAGAAAACAATTCGAAAAACATCGAAACCAAGCAAATAACTCTTGCAACATAAAACAATTTCTAACAGTACCAAAATTATGTGAATTTGGCCTTTTCAGAATGTTTAGGTCAAGAGCTTCGATTTGCAAAAAGAATCAACTCAAACGGAGCTACGAAACTCAAGTTATGATCAAACGAAGTTTGAATTCAAATCTGATCTAATTCAAATTTTAAACTTTCCAAAAACAGGTTTAAATTATTTATCCGGATAGAGGAGATCATAACGAAGACGTGGGCGTTGGTTTCGATGAATTTGGACTAACGAGTAAAAAGTTATGATTGTTTGAAGAACAGGGACTAATATGTAAATAGAACATCACAGATAGGTCCCTGGCCGAAAACTAAAAGAAAAAGAAAAAGAATAAAAAGCGAACTTTCGTTTATAAGATCTAAACAGCGGACATTCTCTAAATAGATTCCATCTAAAAGAAAACCGTTCGGTTTTAAAAGAAAACCGGACCAAAAACAATAAACCTAGATGAATCGGCGGGTCGGCGGTTTACCGGCGGTTTTATTTGCGGTTCTCGGAGGTTCGCCGGCGGCGACGGCCGATCCGGCAGCAGCGGCGTTCTCCGGTGGCAGTGAGCGGTGGCGCGGCAGCAGGCAGCAGCGGGCAGCGGCGGTGCGGGCAAGGCGGCGGCGCTGGTGGAGGGCTCCGGGCGGAGGCGAGGCGCG
>NC_041388.1:151920626-151937796 GCF_002162155.2 Triticum dicoccoides
GCGAGCGGCGCTGGGCGGCAGCGTGCAGCGGCGAGGCGGCGGTGCAGATCCGGCGGGGCGCGAGATGCGGCGCGGGGCGGCGAGCGGAGAGAGAGGCGGGACCGGGCGAAGTATATAAGGAGGGGGGCAGAGGCTTGCGTGGAGGAAGGGGAAGAGGAGGTCGGCGGCGACACGGAAGTGGCGGCGCGGCGTGGTGGCTCGGGACTCCGTCCCGAGCTGGGAGACGGCGAGGCGCGGCGTCGGGCCGGCTGGGCCGTGGCCTGGCTAGCTGGGCCGGCCCGGTCCGGTCGGTCCATATTCTTTTAAAAAAAACACAAACAAACAAAAATAATAAAACAAAATAAATACTAATATTATATAGGCATATAATATATCAAAAAATTTAGAAAAAGATTTTCTACAAGGTGAACATATTTCTAGCATTAAATAAAATTCACACAAATTTAGATAATTCAAAGAGTGTTACTGGTCTATTAAAATCCAACAATAATCATTTTAAAAATACCAAAATGGTTTCAAATTAATTTTTCTCTAATTTTCTATTGTAGGGAATCATGTTACCCTAATTTCCATATATTTTACTTTTGGAGAAAAATAATTTGAATAAAACTCAAATAACTCCAAATTGAAAAATAAATTCAAACGAACTTTGAATTTATTTCTTTGAAACTCCCAACTCATATTTCTTATAATTTGAAGAAGTCATTTTGTCTTCTCTCATGAAAATCATTGAGTTACATAAAGTTCCAGAATTGGAAATATTTTCCAAATGAAATTCAAATATTTTCAAATACCCTTTCATTTGATTTAAATGGAAGAAGTCATATCATCTTCTCTCGAGGGTTTTGTATTTGAAAAGGATTTGAATTCACGGAGATCAGAAAGCAAATATGAAAGTTTGGGAAAGTCCTTTTATTCCCTCTCATTTAACTTCCAAAAGTTTCGAATTCACTCACTTTCAGACAATCAATCAAACAATAAGTCAAATCTATCTATTTATTATAACATTCCAAAATTTAGAATTTTGGGATGTTACACCAACCCAACAAGTACCTTCGGAGACACCTGTAGAGCACCTTTATAATCACCCAGTTACGTTGTGACGTTTGGTGGCACACAAAGTGTTCCTCCGGTAAACGGGAGTTGCATAATTTCATAGTCATAGGAACATGTATAAGTCATGAAGAAAGCAATAGCAACAAACTAAACGATCAAGTGCTAAGCTAACAGAATGGGTCAAGTCAATCACATCATTCTCCTAATGATGTGATCCCGTTAATCAAATGACAACTCATTTCTATGGTTAGGAAACATAACCATCTTTGATCAACGGGCTAGTCAAGTAGAGGCATACTTGTGACACTCAGTTTGTCTATGTATTCACACATGTATTATGTTTCCGGTTAATACAATTCTAGCATGAATAATAAACATTTATCATGATATAAGGAAATAAATAATAACTTTATTATTGCCTCTAGGGCATATTTCCTTCAGTCTCCCACTTGCACTAGAGTCAATAATCTAGTTCACATCGCCATGTGATTTAACATCAATAGTTCACATCACCATGTGATTAACACCCATAGTTCACATCGACATGTGACCAACACCCAAAGGGTTTACTAGAGTCAATAATCTAGTTCACATCGCTATGTGATTAACACCCAAAGAGTACCGAGGTGTGATCATGTTTTGCTTGTGAGAGAAGTTTAGTCAACGGGTCTGCCACATTCAGATCCGTAAGTATTTTGCAAATTTCTATGTCAACAATGCTCTGCATGGAGCTACTCTAGCTAATTACTCCCACTTTCAATATGTATCCAGATTAAGACTTAGAGTCATCTGGATCAGTGTCAAAACTTGCATCGACGTAACCCTTTACGACGAACCTTTTGTCACCTCCATAATCGAGAAACATATCCTTATTCCACTAAGGATAATTTTGACCAATGTCCAGTGATCTACTCCTAGATCACTATTGTACTCCCTTGCCAAACTCAGGGCAGGGTATACAATAGGTCTGGTACACAGCATGGCATACTTTATAGAACCTATGGCTGAGGCATAGGGAATGGCTTTCATTCTCTCTCTATCTTCTGCCGTGGTCGGGTTTTGAGTCTTACTCAACTTCACACCTTTGTAACACAGGCAAGAACTCCTTCTTTGACTGTTCCATTTTGAACTACTTCAAAATCTTGTCAAGGTATGTACTCATTGAAAAAGTTATCAAGCGTCTTGATCTATCTCTATAGATCCTGATGCTCAATATGTAAGCAGCTTCACTGAGGTCTTTCTTTGAAAACCTCCTTTCAAACATTCCTTTATGCTTTGCAGAATAATTCTACATTATCTCCGATCAACAATATGTCTTTCACATATACTTATCAGAAATGTTGTAGTGCTCCCACTCACTTTCTTGTAAATACAGGCTTCATCGCAAGTCTGTATAAAACTATATGCTTTGATCAACTTATCAAAGCGTATATTCCAACTCCGAGATGCTTGCACCAGTCCATAGATGGATCGCTAGAGCTTGCATATTTTGTTAGTACCTTTAGGATTGACAAAACCTTCTGGTTGCATCATATACAACTCTTCTTTAATAAATCCATTAAGGAATGCAATTTTGTTTATCCATTTGCCGGATTTCATAAAATGCGGCAATTGCTAACATGATTCGGACAGACTTAAGCATAGATACGAGTGAGAAACTCTCATCGTAGTCAACACCTTGAACTTGTCGAAAACCTTTTTGCGACAATTCTAGCTTTGTAGATAGTAACACTACTATCAGCGTCCGTCTTCCTCTTGAAGATCCATTTAATCTCAATGGCTCGCCGATCATTGGGCAAGTAAATCAAAGTCCATACTTTGTTCTCATACATGGATCTCAT
Organism: Triticum dicoccoides; assembly: GCF_002162155.2. Taxonomy (NCBI): domain Eukaryota; kingdom Viridiplantae; phylum Streptophyta; class Magnoliopsida; order Poales; family Poaceae; genus Triticum; species Triticum dicoccoides. The sequence goes on from NC_041388.1 coordinate 151,923,524, forward strand.
CTCAGATTTCATGGCCTCAAGCCATTTCGTGGAATCTAGGCTCATCATCGCTTCCTCATAGTTCGTAGGCTCGTCATGGTCAAGTAACATGACCTCCAGAACAGGATTATCGTACCACTCTGGTGCGGATCTCACTCTGGTTTACCTACGAGGTTCGGTAGTAACTTGATCTGAAGTTACATGATCATCATCATTAGCTTCCTCACTAATCGGTGTAGTAGTCACAGGAACAGATTTCTGTGATGAACTACTTTCCAATAAGGGAGAAGGTACAGTTACCTCATCAAGTTCTACTTTCCTCCCACTCACTTCTTTCGAAAAAAACTCCTTTTCTAGAAAGGATCCATTCAAAGCAACGAATATATTGCCTTCGGATCTGTGATAGAAGGTGTACCCAACATTTTCTTTTGGGTATCCTATGAAGACGCACTTATCCGATTTGGGTTAGAGCTTATCAGGTTGAAACTTTTTCACATAAGCATTGCAACCCCAAACTTTAAGAAACGACAACTTAAGTTTCTTGCCAAACCATAGTTCATACGTTGTCGTCTCAACAGATTTAGATGGTGCCCTATTTAACGTGAATGCAGCTGTCTCTAATGCATAACCCCAAAACGATAGTGGTAGATCGGTAAGAAACATCATAGATCGCACTATATCTAATAAAGTATGGTTATGACGTTCGGACACACCATTACACTGTGGTGTTCCAGGTGGCGTGAGTAGTGAAACTATTTCACATTGTTTTAACTGAAGGCCAAACTCTTAACTCAAATATTTTACCTCTGCAATCATATCGTAGAAACTTTTTTTCTTGTTATGATGATTCTCCACTTCTCTCTGAAATTCTTTGAACTTTTCAAATGTTTTAGACTTGTGTTTCATTAAGTAGATATACCCATATCCGCTCAAATCATCTATGAGGGTCAAAAAATAACGATACTTGCCGTGAGCCTTAACACTCATCGGACCGCATACATCAGTATGTATTATTTCCAATAAGTCAGTTGCTCGCTCCATTGTTCCGGAGAACGGAGCCTTAGTCATCTTGCCCATGAGGCATGGTTCGCAAGCATCAGCTGATTCATAATCAAGTGATTCCAAAAGCCCATCAGCATGGATTTTCTTCATGCGCTTTACACCAATATGACCTAAACGGCAGTGCCACAAATAAATTGCACCATCATTATTAACTTTGCATCTTTTGGTTTCAATATTATGAATATGTGTATCACTACGATCGAGATCCAACGAACCATTTTCATTGGGTGTGTAACCATATAAGGTTTTATTCATGTAAACAGAACAACAATTTATTCTCTTACTTAAATGAATAACCGTATTGCAATAAACATTATTAAATCATATTCATGCTCAACGCAAACACCAAATAACACTTATTTAGGTTCAACACTAATCCCAAAAGTATAGGGAGTGTGCGATGATGATCATATCAATCTTGGAACCACTTCCAACACACATCGTCACTTCACCCTTAACTAGTCTATGTACATTCTGCAACTCCCGTTTCGAGTTACTACTCTTAGCAACTGAACCAGTATCAAATACCGAGGGGTTGCTACGAACACTAGTAAAATACACATCAATAATCTGTATGTCAAATATACCTTTGTTCACTTTGCCATCCTTCTTATCCACCAAATACTTGGGGCAGTTCCGCTTCCAGTGACCAGTCCCTTTGCAGTAGAAGCACTTAGTCTCAGGCTTAGGACCAGACTTGGGCTTCTTCACTTGAGCAGCAACTTGCTTGCCGTTCTTCTTGAAGTTCCCCTTCTTCCCTTTGCCCTTTTCTTGAAACTACTGGTCTTGTCTACCATCAACACTTGATATTTTTCTTGATTTCTACCTTCGTTGACTTCAGCATTATGAAGAGCTTGGGAATCGTTTCCGTTATCCCTTGCATATCATAGTTCATCATGAAGTTCTACTAACTTGGTGATGGTGACTAGAGAATTCTGTCAATCACTATTTTATCTGGAAGATTAACTCCCACTTGATTCAAGCGATTGTAGTACCCAGACAATCTGAGCACATGCTCACTGCTTGAGCTATTCTCCTCCATCTTTTAGCTATAGAACTTGTTGGAGACTTCATATCTCTCAACTCGGGTATGTGCTTGAAATATTAACTTCAACTCCTGGAACATCTCATATGGTCCATGACGTTCAAAACGTCTTTGAAGTCCCGATTCTATGCCGTTTAAGCATGGTGCACTAAACTATCAAGTAGTCATCATATTGAGCTAGCCAAATGTTCATAACATCTGCATCTGCTCCTGCAATAGGTTTGTCACCTAGCGGTGCATCAGAGACATATTTCTTCTGTGCAGCAATGAGGATAAACCTCAGATCACGGATCCAATCCGCATCATTGCTACTAACATCTTTCAACTTAGTTTTCTCTAGGAACATATCAAAAATAAAATAGGGGAGCTAAACACGAGCTATTGATCTACAACATAGATATGCTAGTACTACCAGGACTAAGTTCATGATAAATTAAAGTTCAATTAATCATATTACTTAAGAACTCCCACTTAGAAAGACATCCCTCTAATCTTCTAAGTGATCACGTGATCCAAATCAACTAAACCATAACCGATCATCACGTGAAATGGAGTAGCTTTCAATGGTGAACATCAATATGTTGATCATATCTACTATATGATTCACGCTCGACCTTTCGGTCTCAATGTTCCGAGGCCATATCTGCATATGCTAGGCTCGTCAAGTTTAACCTGAGTATTCTGCGTGTGCAAAAACTGGCTTGCACCCGTTGTAGATGGACGCAGAGCTTATCACACCCGATCATCACGTGGTGTCTGGGCATGACGAACTTTGGCAACGGTGCATACTCAGCGAGAACACTTTTATCTTGAAATTTAGTGAGAGATCATCTTATAATGCTACTGTTAATCAAAGCAAGATAAGATGCATAAAAGATAAACATCACATGCAATCAATATAAGTGATATGATATGGCCATCATCATCTTGTGCTTGTGATCTCCATCTTCGAAGCACCGTCATGATCACCATCATCACCGGAGCGACACATTGATCTCCATCGTCACCGTCATGATCACCGAGTTCATTTGACATAGCCACATCCAGAAACCCTAATTAGTTCGGTCTCATCGATAGGGATCTCGATCTCACCGAGATGGGATTGCAAACTCTCCGTTTCCCTTTGTAACGTTTTGGTCTAACCGAGATGAGCAATAGGTCCCACCGAGATTGCCCGGCCAACTCTTTGTTTGCCTATTACAGAAATCGGTCCCACCGAGTTTATGTGATCGGTCTCACTGAGATTACGTTATGCCCTAACCCTAATGAAATCGGTCCCACCGAAAATCCTAACATTCACATTTTGAACTAAATTGGTCTTACCGAGTTTCTTGATTCGGTCTCACCGAGTTTTGTAAATTATGTGTAATGGTTAGATTTTGTGTGGAGGCTATATATACCCCTCCACCCACTCTTCATTCGTGGAGAGCCATTAGAACGTGCCTACACTTCTACCATTCATTTTCTGAGAATAAACCACCTACTCATGTGTTGAGACCAAGATATTCCATTCCAACCACAAGAATCTTGATCTCTAGCCTTCCCCAAGTTGCTTTCCACTCAAATCATCTTTCCACCAAATCCAAATCTATGAGAGAGAGAGTTGGTGTTGGGGATGAAGGAAATATGCCCTAGAGGCAATAATAAAGTTGTTATTTATATTTCCTTATATCATGATAAATGTTTATTATTCATGCTAGAATTGTATTAACCCGAAACTTAGTACATGTGTGAATACATAGACAAACAAAGTGTCACTAGTATGCATCTACTTGACTAGCTCGTTAATCAAAGATGGTTAAGTTTCATAACCATAGACATGAGTTGTCATTTGATGAACAGGATCACATCATTAGAGAATGATGTGATTGAGTTGACCCATCCGTTAGCTTAGCACTATGATCATTTAGTTTATTGCTATTGCTTTCTTCATAACTTATACATGTTCGTATGACTATGAGATTATGCAACTCCCGAATATCGGAGGAACACTTAGTGTGCTATCAAACATCACAACATAACTGGGTGACTATAAATATGCTCTACAGGTGTCTCCGATGGTGTTTGTTGAGTTGGCATAGATCGAGATTAGGATTTGTCACTCCGTGTATCGGAGAGGTATCTCTGGGCCCTCTCAGTAATGCACATCACCATAAGCCTTGCAAGCATTGTGAGTAATGAGTTATTTGCGGGATGATGCATTATGGAACGAGTAAAGGGACTTGCTGGTAACAAGATTGAACTAGGTATTGAGATACCGACGATCGAATCTCGGGCAAGTAACATACCGATGACAAAGGGAACAACATATGTTGTTATGCGGTTTGACTAATAAAGATCTTCGTAGAATATTTAGGAACCAATATGAGCATCCAGGTTCCGCTATTGGTTGTTTACTGGAAGTGAGTCTCGGTCATGTCTACATAGTTCTCGAACCTGTAGGGTCCGCACGCTTAACATCCGATGACGATCGGTATTTTGAGTTTACATGTTTTGATGTACCAAAGGTAGTTCGGAGTCCCGGATGTGATCACGGACATGATGAGGAGTCTTGAAATGGCCGAGAGATAAAGATCGATATATTGGAAGGCTATGCTTGGACACCGGAATGGTTCAGGATGAGTTCGGGCATTTTCCGGAGTACCGGGAGGTTACCGGAACCCCCTGGGGAGTCAATGGGCCTTAGTGGGAGAGAGGAGGCGGCGGACAAGGTGGGGGCGCCCCCCCAAGCCCAATCCAAATTGGGAGGGGGGCCGCCCCCCTTTCCTTCTCTCCTTCTCCCTCTTCCTTTTTCTCCTACTCCAACTAGGGAAAGGGGGGAAACCTACTCCAACAAGGAGTAGGAACCCCCCTTGGGCGCGCCATAGAGAGGGCCGGCCCTCCCCTCCTCCACTCCTTTATATACGGGGGAGGGGGCACCCCATAGACACACAAGTTGATTCACTACAAAAAAAATACACTTCCGTGATGATACATGTTTGTCACAGTAGGTCGCTTTTTTTGTCATGCATGTACATCCATGACAAATTTATGACAGAATCAAGATAGTCATACCTGTGCTGTCGTAGAAGTGTTCCATGACATTACCAAAATTATCATCACAGAAGTGTCCACTTCCATGACGATAAATCGCGCGTCACAGAAGTGCTTTTGTCAAGGGTGACCGACACGTGGCATCCATCGTAATGGAATGCCGTTAAGCTATCGGGTCGGGTTTTGGATCCGATAACCCGTTAATATCCCCGGCCAATGGGGATTTTCCACATGTAAAATCATCATTGGCTGGAGGAAACACGTGTCGGCTCATCGTTGGGACAGATGTCAACCACTCATTGGACGGAAGGCGCCTATGATACATCGACACGTGGCATGGCCCAACAGAGGCCCATTCCTGTGAAAAGGCCGGCCCATTTGACTTGGTCAAAAGCTGGCGGGCCGGCCCATGGAAATCCTGTTAACGGCCTGTTCGAATATAGCCCATTTACAGCCCGCTAACCCAAGGCCCGTTACACCCTATCTGAATTAGGCCCAGTAGCGTCATCTGGGCCATCCAATATGATTCCAGCCCGTTTTCACTTCTGGCCCATGTATGGCCCATGATGTCTTTCGGCCCATATGAGGCCCTATGTAACTCTTGGCCTACTAACGACCCATGGTGAAACTGGCCCGTAATGAATAGTGTATCACTTTACACCCATTAACGGCCCGTGATGAAACTGGCCCGTAATGAACAGTGTATCACTTTATACCCATTAACGACCCGTTATTCCGTTGGGCCGTTTCCAGCCCATGTTATCTTTCGGCCTTCTCAGAGCCCATTTATTCTTGGGCTCATTTCCAGCATTCGTTTACTTACGGCCCGTTACTGTCATTTTCTGCTTGTGGGCCAAATTCAGCCCGTGGTTACAGTCGGCCCGTTTGTGGTCCGTTAATACGTTGGGCCGATTTCATAGTGTCATCAAATACGGCCTATTAACGATGGCCCGTTATGGTCGGCCCATGAACGGACGATTCCAACTCTAGCCCGTTTACGGCCATAATGCGGTCTGTTTGGCCCATGTTTGGCCATTCGATTATATGGCCCGTATAAGGCCCATTGATAATACGGCCCGCAGAAGGCCCATTGTTTCTACGGCCCATAGAAGGCCCACTGTTTCTACGGCCAGTAGGAGGCCCAGTGTCACTACAGTAAATATTAGCCCATGGTTATTGTGGCCTAGTTTTAAAAAATAGGTTATTGCAGCCACTAGCTAACCGCGGAAAAAGAACTGCAATGACTACAAGCAAACAAATAAACAAGACAACAAGGAAATAAATAAGCAAGCAACTAACGCTAGGCTATCACGGCTATTACACATAATACATCCACTGGGCATCAAAGTTTGCCACCAGTGCAAATATAGGGAACAAAGCATCATATCATATACACTGGTTGTCAAAGTTGGCGACCAGCGCAAATAAACACCACAGCAAAACAAATCCAGAACTGAAACCACTTCAGAAGATCTCAAGAAACAATATCCTGGGTACCCATAATGCTGGCAAGATGCTTAGCAAGCTTATTAACTTTCTCTTGTTTGGCGCTTAAATCCTCCAGCGCTTGCTGTTGCACCAGAAAATATGCATCTGAATTCTGCAGGGACTTCCTCAGTCCTTCAGCTTCCTGTAGCAGCACATCTGATCGATGTCTTTCAACTTGAAGTTGAGACTCAAGAAGATGAACTGATTCAGTCAGCGAGTTTGAAGAGCTTGTGCCAGTAGTAGTGGCCAGTAACTCGAACACTACATCAAGACAGGACTTTTGGGTTCCCTCACTGTCGTCAAGATAGTTTTTATCAGCTTTCTTGGAGATCAACAGGGATGTCTCACTATCTTGAACCTTATCTGCATTACTTCCTTTACCATTGGATAACGCGGTACTGTTCTCCAATATTTTGTCCGCATTCTAAAAGAGAAACAAGCAGACACATCACATGTTTACCATGTTGTATATGAAACTCATTTTGGTAAATGAGTTCAGTAGTAAAGTGGACAGGATAACAACATGAAACAAACATATATCTATGTACCATGGTCACTTTATGGTCTATATCATTCTAGTTTTTGTTGCCAAATCAAGATAGAGACACAGTTCAAATAATATTTGTTCAAGACAAAGTAGAATAGATAGAATATAAGTGTGGGTAACTATAGAGTAATAACAACACTTGTAATGTGCATGACATGAGAACATAACTGTTTATTCAATTGAAACTGAAATCAACATAGAGCAGGTTACAACAGCAAACCAGTTAAAGAAACAGGTTTAAAACATACCTGTTGCGCCATTGGAGTTTCAATTCCATCCTTCAAATTTGAAAATAGTTGGTATGAGTAAATACAGTCATGCAAGAGCAAAGGAGTATGAACCATAGCTAGAGAACCTGACCTGAGAACAAATCTTCTTCTCCTTTAAGCGTTGAGTTGGGATTCGGAGTGGTGGTCCTCGTGCTTTGGGCACCGCAGTTCCCTTACTAACTTCTCGTGTTTGGGTGCTCTATGGTGGAGACGGTCCCATGTCAACTAGAACTGGGTTACTATCCGCCGGGGTTGGGGTTAGAAGGGGTGTAACTGGTTCTCTGTCCAACTGGGTAGGGGTACAATCTGCGAGAGTCTGGGTTATGTGTGGTGGATCTGGTCCTTGGGCAAGTACAACCGTGGTTCTATCTGCATCAATTGGTAGCACTATCTTTTTTGAAGACCGTGTTGTTACTCCCTTACATACTGCCATCACGCTCTCCAATTCAAATGGCTGATAAACAAGAAATGTAATTGAAAGTATAGACATTGTATGATAGACAGGTGCAATGGATAGTGGGGAATAAAAGAGGGCATGAAATAATTCATATTTATGTTGTCTAACCAAACAGGATAGCATGCCACAATTTCACATATATGATGGCTAACTAAACAGGATAGCATGACACAATTTCTCATTATGATGGCTAACTAAAAAAGATGGAAAGACATAGTTAAAAATATGAGACTATGTAAACATGATGACATGACATAACTATATAATGTGTTTATTAAATAGGTTGGCATGCCATAATTCACATACATTCACAGATAGAATGCCATAATTCAAAATATGATGACTGTAAACACTAAACAGGATGAGATGATATAACTATATGATGTCTTTATTAAATGGGTTGCCATGCCATAATTCAGATAGATGATGTGTATGTACTATGTAAACATGATGGCATGATATAATTCAAATATATGATTTATATAGTAAGCAAGTAAGCAGATGGCAATCCATATATGATGTAAAAACTAAGCAATGCAAGAAAACATGCATGACATGGGTAATATAACCCTGCCAAGTTTGAGCATAGACCTCAAGGGGAAAATAGGACTGGTCATCAGTCTCTGAATCCTCCTCTGAGGAGCTCTCTGTAACCAGCAAGATGTCTGCTTCAGCAGGCAGCATTGTCTGCTCTAAATACCTTGTTTTCACTCCAGATACTTCCATCACCACTTCAAATGGCTGATGCACAGGAAGAGTAGTTGAATATACAAACGTTGTCGCCAAATGGAACACGTAATACAAAAAAATGATAGCATGATATAATTCACATACACGATGATTGGCTAAACAGCATGGCATTGCATAATTCACATATATAATGCCTTTGCAACAAGATAACATTGTATAATTCACATATATAATGTCTTGCAACAAGATAGCAATGCATAATTCACATATATGGTAATTAGACACTGAACAGGTGGCATTCACACAAAGCATGTCTAAACTAATCAAATGACATAGCAATGCGAGACACCATACGCACGATATGAGCAACATAACCCTGCCAAATTAGAGCATACATCTCGGGGGGGGGGGGATAGGACTGGTCATCTGTCTCTGAATCCTCCTCTGAGGAGCTATCCGTAACCAGCAAGATATGTGCTTCGTCAGATAGCATAGTCTGCTCTGAAGACCTTGTTTTCACTCCAGAATTTGCCATCACCGTGCCAAATGGCTGATGCACACGAAGAGCAGTTGAATGTAATAACATTGTTGACAAATGTAATATGTAACGAAAAAAAGGATGGCCTGATATAATTTACATATAAGATGACTGGCTAAGAAGGATAACATTGCAAAATTCACATATATGATGCCTGGCTAAACAAGATGGCGTTGCATAATTCACATAAACGATGAATAAACTAAATAGATGGCATTCGCACAAAGGATGTCTAAACTAAGCAGATGACATATTTGATGTATAAAGTAAGCAATGCAAGACACCATATGCATGATATAACCAACATCAGCATGCCAAGTTAGAGCGAAGACCTCAGGGGGTAAATAGGAGTTGTCTTCTCCTTCCGATTCCCCCTCAGAACAGATATCTTCCTCTCGATTACAATCCGAAATGCGTGTAGGGGGGCTGCCTTTGCGCCTACCATGGAGCGACGTCTGCATGAAATTTTATTGCCACACAAGGCTCGTCTCTTTTGCTCTACATGTTCAGTTCCATTGTTTACAATAACTGTCATGCATAGGAGTAAAACATAGTGAGATTATGTAAGGAGTGCATGCAGAAATCCAGAGTGATGGTAGCAACCTGTGGATAGACCCAAAACCAATAATAGCAGGCAGATAATGGCTTCAGTTAAAAAATATAGATAATGGCTTCTTTACTGTTTGTTTCCCACCCAACATGAAACTCATAGTAGACACCGGAGATTAACCAGATAGTAGATAGATACTATTGATAGCGGCCCTGATATGTACCCCACAACCATTTAAAAACTCAAGTTTGACCATTAGTTTGGAGCTGACTCAGAGTCTAATCGGTGAACAGGACGATAAAGTAGCATGTAATATTAAGTGATGCATAACGTAAGCAGACACAAAAGAGTGCCACCTCTCTTGCGGACCCGTGTAGTCCTCGAGGTCATCTGCTCGGTTGATGATGGTAGTGCAGTTTTCATGGCTGCCAGCGGCGGGGAAGAAGATCTGAGGCGGCGAAAGACAGTCTGGAGGCCGGATCCCTGCTGTGCTGGACCCTTCTGTCGTTGGAGCAGCTGAGCTGGGGTGGACGACCGCGCAGCAGGAGCGGGACAAACCACACAAGGTTTTCTTTGACAACTATCTGTAAGAGAAGTAATTCTGTAAGGGCTCGTTTGAATTGGAGGATTCCAACGATGCAGGGATAGGAAATAGACAGGAATAGTATAGGAATGCACGTGCAAAACAGAGAATTTAAAAACATAGGATTTCTGCCAATCTGGGTGTTTGATTCACAACAATTGGAAGATCACATGATGCAAAGAAGCATGGTGAGATTAAGTCAAACCACAAGAAAATGTACGGTTATAATGCTATTATGCTACTATCTCTTAGTCTTGTGCTTCATGAATAGGAATTTGAAAAGGATGAAAATTAAAATTCCTACGTTTTTTCTTTCAAGGAGACACTAAAGGAACAAATCCGTGTGCTCAGTAGACAATATATATATATATATATATATATAACATGTAGAGTAAAAAAGAGATGCAACAAGTGTACAACCTCTTTGGCGAAGCCATGTCGATCTCAGCGTGATTGGGTTGGCCAGTGAGGATGCTCCGGCTGACTTGGCTGTCCGAGGAGGGGAAGAAGATCTTAGGCATCTAGAGATGGAGCCCGAGGTACTGCTCCGCTGTGATGGAGGGTTTCGTCGTTGGAGCAGCTTCGGTGAGTTGTACGACGCCGAGGCTGAAGCAGGACAAGAGAGACAACAAACAATGTTAACCTGAGTGGAGTTCTAATAGCATCTCCAATACATGACGTAAAATACATAACCACAAAGTGCTAGATGTAAAATACATCAGCCGCTCATCTCTGAACTTAACTCTCAAAACTGAATTTAACTGTCGAAACTGAACTTAACTGTCGAAACTGAACTTAACTGTCGGAACTGAATTTTGCTGTCGAAACTGAACGCACTAGCAAGGTGAGGCTACACGTCGGTCGACTGACTTTTTCATCTTTGGTCAGTCAATTTTGCAACCGTTGGATACGAAATCAAGGGCCTGTGGTTCATATTCAACCTCCACCCCCTGAGCCGGCCAAACAGCAGCCCCCCGCCGCCCGCGGCCGGCGGTGCGCCGCCTCGCCCGCCCTGAAAACACTCCCCACCGCCGGTTTGCCGCCGCCCCGGCCATCCCTCTAGGCCCCCCGTGCCGAGCTTTTTCTCCGGTGATCCCCACGCCACCGCCCCGCCAACGCCCCGCCAACACCGGCGACCACCGCCCCCATCCTGAACCCTAAGATAGATAGTGGGGTACCTCTCCGGCGAGCCCTCCTCCCCGCTGCGGCTGGTTCTTCCTTCACCCCGGCGGCATCAGAGTGAAGTGTAGCTAAATCGGAGCAGCATCGCAAGAGCGAGAGCAGCAGCGCGAGCAATAGCAAGAGTAGACCAGGCAGGGACCGAGAGCAAGAGCAGAGCAGCAGTGCGAGCGAGAGCTAAAGCAGCAACAGGTCCTACTAATGTGGACGTCGCCGCCGAGGGAGCGACGCCGTGGAGAAAGTGGCCGGCGACGCCGCCGTGGATGGAGCCGTGCCGTGTCGGCTCGGGACCGAGCGCCGGCAGCACCGTGAGATCGAATCAAGAAGAAAATGCGGTGATTAGTGTACAACCTCTTTGGTGGCGCCGATTATGCCGCAGCTTCATCCGAGAAAACGATGATGATGATGCTCTTCCGGTGGTGCAGGTGAAGACGGCGGTGTGGGAATGGAGGTGGCGCAAAAGACGAGGGGAACGTCAGGGCAGCTCCTTGGAGGTGGAGGACAGGGTGGCTGAACCGATGGGACGATGAGATCGACAACGGATCCTCATCCGGTACGGTGGATGAGGGACGTCGAGGTGTTGCTGTTGACGACATCGTCGGGGAAGAGGCTCCGACTGGGTGGCGGATGGAGCAGGGTGTGGGGTTTCGTCGCGGGTTTTCGCGGCCTCGGTGTACGAATGGGTGGGCGGATGGGATGGCAGTGGGGAACCATGGCTTAGAGACGCGCTTGTCCGAAATGTGGGGTAAGTTACGAAAGTACCCCCACCGATTTGAGGTGGTTCTTTCGGTTCAGGGGTACCACAGGCATTTCGCGTGTCGGGATTTCACAGGAGGTGGAAGTTTTCGCGCGCGTTGTAATTTCAGAATAGCAAGGCGCGAGTTGAGATGGAGGGAGTTGTCGGAGCACAACGAGACAAAGATATATATTAAATATTTCGGGCTAACAAGGCGCGGGTTGAAATTTCCGGACAAGACTAACGTGTACTATACCAAATCAATGTGCCCTACAAATGTCATTCAAAACTTTGAATTCATGTTATGTTCAATTAAAATATTTCGCTACGTGTATAATGCATGCAACCTACTACTCAAATGAACGTTTTAGTGCATTCCAAACGTATATACTACCGCTTCAATATGAACTAAATTTGAATTCGTTTCTGTATTTGAATAAGATCTACAGTAATGATTGTTGTGAAGTCAAAGCATTTGAATTCGTTTCTCTGTTTTAATAAGATCTACAATCATCATTATTGTCAAGTTAAACCATTGTTTGCGTATTATCTTCACAGCACACCACATGATTAGTCTCGAGTTACATATGAACTATGTGTACTATAGGAACTCGAACTAGATTTTTTGAATCCAATTTATTTTGATTTCAAATCACATTACATTTCTAGCTCTAGCTAGATCTTCATAATCTAAACCATGTCTCATATGTATAATGTGTTTATCACATTATGTATGGTGCCCCACCCCCTACGCCTACAAGTATTTAGATGTGAGTTGCAAACACCACACATTACCACAAATTCAAATAAAATGTGAGAATGTTCGATATATAGTATTGTTTAGATTGTTCGATATTTAGTTGTAAGCTGCAAACGCCACACATTATCACAAATTCAAATAAAATGTGAGATTGTTTGATGTATAGTATGGTTTAGATTGTTCGACATTTAGCTGTGAGTTGCAAACACCATGCATTATCACATTATGGTATAACATGTGCACAACACGTGTATCACCGCTATATTCATGCATGCAATGTTTAAAACACTATGATCTCCTATTCAAATATATGAATCCGCTTTCATATCAAATTATGATCTTTGTTAGTCTCTTACACCCACACAATCCTCTAACCTTTTGTAGCTACCACTAACTTTCTCTCCTGCATGCACACGCCCTCCTCGCCCTCCCCCTCCCTCGGCATTCTATCCACCGGGCACATTCATTTTTTTCTTTAGGTCGTTCTCCCAGAGTCTCCACAACTCCTTTCCGGCACACACCGATCGATAAACCTCTCCAGCGATGCCTGCCTACAACATACAAACACACTTTCAATCTCCTCCTTTATGTGTCCTTGCCTCGTGTCTCTCATATGGTCAGACACACGTGTAAAATCTCGCCCCTCTTTTCATAGCTCTCACAACCGCACACTCCTCCCCCTATCTAGCTAGTAGTTGTGCCTCTCGCACCACCTCCTAGCTCCATTCTCTCTATCTATCCGTCTCGCTGGGCCTTATTTGCTTCTAACAAATGGACGTACACCGACCGATCTCTCGCTATACATATAGCTAGCTAGGTCCTTATAACTCGTTTTTACCCACACGTCAATCGATCTACCTCATTAGTTGTGTCTCTCCCTTCCTCTGACAAACAACAATTGATCTATCGATCTAGTTAGGTTTGCTTACCAAACACATGGTTCCCCTTCATCATCCATGGATGCGTCCCGCAGAAACACATCCCCACTCTTATTGATAACATTGCAGTTCCACCCTCAGTCTGTCTAGTAGGCCTCTCCCACCATCTTCGAGAAGCAACTCCATCACCATCCAGCACTCTACCCCTCTCCCTCCCTCCCCCTCCCTCTCTCTCTCCTCTCTCTCTCTCCCATCATATTTCCCGTCCTTCAGTTGTGTATGGATGTCGACTGATCTCCCTCAAGACATAGCTGGGTCTCTCCTTCTCAACACATATACGAGTCGTTCTACCTCTATAGTTAGGCCTCTGCCTACCCCTCCCACCACCCCCTCCCCCCACACACACCGATACATCGAGCGCTCTAGTCATGTCTCCCTGCCACACACAAACTTGACGTGTGCCCTCTAACGTTCCGGTA
>NC_041388.1:151937881-152094632 GCF_002162155.2 Triticum dicoccoides
TCTCCCTCAAGACATAGCTGGGTCTCTCCTTCTCAACACATATACGAGTCGTTCTACCTCTATAGTTAGGCCTCTGCCTACCCCTCCCACCACCCCCTCCCCCCCACACACACCGATACATCGAGCGCTCTAGTCATGTCTCCCTGCCACACACAAACTTGACGTGTGCCCTCTAACGTTCCGGTAGGCCAGTCGCCCTATATCTTTGACTTGTACACACACACAATTTCGATGGCTCTCTTCATCGATCTCGCACCCACCCACTTGATCCTCTCTTCGACTCTATCGATAGCTATGACCCCTCCCTCTCTTCTCGTGGATTGCCCGACCCTCTATGTATGATATGGATAGGCCTCCATTTCACACACATTGCATGCAAAATTTTGTTTGAGATGTCATCGACACATATGCCCATAAATAATTCACGAAATCAACCCCCACCCCACCCTACCCCAAAACAAAAAACACTCACGAACACGGTTTGTATCTCTCACACACACCCACGTAGGTGGGGGACGTGCACGAAGAGAAGAGATGCATGCACGGCGCACGTACTCCCGTCTCTTTCCCAACCACACCCGCGCGGGTACACGGTGGAGCTCATTTCTGTACGAAAAAGGCAGCCCACGTGGTAATTTGGCACGTGTACTGGTTGTCCACTTGGTGGAGGGAGGATCGTCTACCACGGGTGAACAAACAAATTGCGACTTGACGTGTTATGTTAAAAAAGAGGCAAACCATGTGGGGCCTACCTTAGAGGCAAGGCTCTATACACTGGAGTACTTTTGATGTGTCCCGTCAACTCGCAGAACAAGGAGAAGCTTGCTTAGTACATCGTCTCCCCCGCCCACGAGCATGGTGGCTCGCAGGATGAGGTGAAGCTTGCTTACTACGCCTTACGCCCGCTCCCTCGCCCATGCGCGCGGTGGCTCGCAGGACGAGGAGAAAAATTTACTACTCCCTCCATTTACTCCTCATCCCTACTACCTTGGTTATAGAGATTATATCATATTGTTTGGAATATATATGTCATTTAGTAGATTTCAATATGAACTACTAGTACATACTCCAAACACTGATGTATATAGACGTATTTTAGAGTGTAGATTCACTCATTTTGCTCCGTATGTAGCACTCTCCCTCGCCCACGTGGTGGACGTGCAACAATTCATTCGGTTTCATATAGCCAGAATGATATATACTGCACTACCATTATTGCTCGACTTCCCAAAGAGGCGAAGAGCCAATCGCAAGGTTAATATTTTGGAGATGCCAAGTGCAAGGTTATAGGAGAGCGAGTAGTAGGTGCCGCGTCATTTATAAATAAAGTTTTTTCTTCTTCAGTGGCACGTACGCAATATGATAGGTTCATATGGAGAGAAAAGGAGTACATAGTCAGGACGGGCCAGCCTACATGGTTGCTTGCCGGGGTTGCTCTCTTCACACTCTCTCGCACAAAACGACTGTGGCCACATCTCTAACATCCCGGCGGATCACGTCCGCTTGGGGAAGGGGTGGATGCTTAGTGTAGATGCGGTGGCTATCGCCGACGGCGAAAACCCACTGTCGGCACGTACCGATCAGGGGTCCCCGCCATTCTCTCTCACAAAGCCGGTGAGGTTGCCTTCGTCCCTTGCTCACTGCCGCGACGTGCGCAGTTGCTGCCTCCCGCCGCCCTCCTCAAGGGTGAGCTACGTCCCTCAGGTACAACTCCCTTTACAGCCGGCTTGCACCACTGCTCCAGCTGCCCACATCACTCCCTGTGGATATTTCTCTACTTCTTTGCCCCGCACATACCTCTACTGGCTTCTACGTACTGTATTTGTGATGAGTTTATGTCTCATCAACTAGTCCCAGTAATCTTATTCTAATCACGCTTGTTCAATTTCTTTGCCACAGGGATGCTCATCTCGATTTTCATGAAACTGCACAAAATGATCCGATGGTCAAAAGGTTGCAAACTTCATTTATTAGGAAGGTCGAACGTTGCCAGCAAATTGAAGCCTGGTCAGGGTTCACGGTTCAAGGGCTAGGGACTGCATGGATCGTTTTTTTCTTTAGCTGCCTCTGTTCCAAAATAAGTGTCAACTTTAGTAGTAGTACAACTTTGTACTAAAGTTTGCACAAAGTTGAGAAACTTATTTTGGAACCGAGGGAGTACATATTTGTTATGATCTGTCAATCATTGTGATGCAATAGCATGCATGTTAGTCTCCTTTGTATTTGATGAAATGTTGCAACGGGCAACCTTGGACGCAAGATACATGTAACAGAAGCTGGAAGCTTCATAGCATTGTACAAATTTATCTCGCTGATAAATTACAATACGTACTATACTAGTACTTCCTCCGTTCCTAAATATAAGTCTTTGTAGAGATTTCACCATGAACCACATGCGGATGTATATAGATGCATTTTAAGTGTAGATTCATTCATTTTGTTCCGTATGTAGTGGAATCTCTATAAAGACTTATATCTACTAGTAATAGCTAGCCCCCACTACTAGGAATTCTCTATCCTCTCCTTGAGCCACGTCATCAAAATTGATGTAGCCGTTAGATGAAGTAAATCAGTCCATAATTGCCATCTGATCTTGATGTTGAGAGGCTCCGCACTAAGCCACATGCAAGCATGCAGAAATACCGTGCCACATGCATGTGAGTGGGTTTTAAATCACATCAACATGTCTGCATGCAAGCATGCACCGGTAGCATGCATGTAAGTGAGCTTTTAAGTCCCATTAACATGTTAAAAAGAAAAATATAATCCCATTATGCAGTAGGAGTTGGCTGATCTTTTTTCCTTACGTGGGATGATCTAAATGATGATGGGAGTTTATTTAGTTTGGCTACCACATTTGTCATGCGGTTATAGAGTTTTTTTGTTCTATGAAATTGATAATTTTGCGCAGAGAGATATACCGCTGTTCCGCGCCAACGCACGGGGACTCATCTAGTAATATTTAGGAACGGAGGGAGTACTATGTAAAGAGTTAGGTGTCGCACGGTGATAGTGTGAGGTGGGCCATGTAATCACTGAGCCTGCGTGTTTTCACTGCTCTTGCACGCCTCCGCTGTAAGAATGGAGAAAATTGTAATCTAGTAGTAGTAGTATACCTCCTTTTGCCGAAAGCGTGGGACATCCAGCAGTCCTACCACCTCAGTAATAAAGACTAATGAGCCGTCAAATCACATAGACCCAACAGTAAGTTGGACGGACGAAGCAACCATCACTCTTGCATGAGTGAGAGGTCGCGTCCGCTCTGCCCGGGCATGAATGCGGCACCAATTCTTTGGAGCGGCGTTGACCATTTTGGGCGGGAAGCGCGCGCGGGCGATGGAGGGGCTTTGGGTGGGCCAGGCTGGTCAGGAGCGGGCGTGGCAGCTGTCCACATGTCCCTACCGGACACGCTCGGAAATGAGAGGATGCACCGACTCTCGCGGCTAAAATCGTACACTATACAACATCTCTCTGTAGGAGTAGGTCGATCTGTCGCTCTCTCTAACACACACATGGTGTTAAATACACACACACACACGCACACGCACGCACCTTGGTCCCGTTGCACCTTCTAACGTGACTTATTACACCTAGACAGAGGAAGTAGTAAGTACACGAGATACAGTGGCACACTGACTTAAGTCGAATACAAGTGCCCAAAATTTGTGTGCATGTTATAATAAGGATTCACTTAAAATAGTACGTGAGCGAACAGAGGGATCAATTGGACAGTGTTCCCGAGCAGTAGCGAGATGTGTGAGGTAAGATACACCGCTGGTGCTTTTAATTTTTCTTATTAATTTTTTTGTTTCACCCTCTGACTGGTGGGACCCAACGTACTACATGGAGAGAGGTAAGTGACTAAGGCTACATTATTTCTGCACCACTGTGGATAGTCTTACCACCAAAGCCACATGACATGATTATGATTGAAATCCCAATGACTCCCACACACACAAAAAAAACACGGCATGCTTGTCACACGAATGCAGGAATGTATAAAAGGTCATTTCCCTCTCGTTGAACATAACAGGAGGGTTGTGTAGCTGGTTAGCCTGTTCGCTCACTCTCTCGCCCTCTCCCACTGGAGCCTCAGCGCTTGTAGTTGCTCTCTTCACACTCTCTCGCCCTCTCCAGATCTAAACAAGACTTTGTTGGCCTCTCTCTCCCCTCACTGCTGCTCAAAGAGCCGGCATGATCTGTCCGCCGGGAAGGGAAGGAGGCTTAACGCTGTCGCCGTCGGCGAGGGACTACTGGCGCAGCTGTTCACTTTCCACCCAGCGGCGGCGCGGGAGGGCCTCCGACCCCTTCTTCTTCGCCGCCGTCCCGTCGCCCACCGAACCACGCCCCAAGAACCTTAAGGTATAATTTACTTACTCCACATGCATTGCTCTAGCTGCATGTATACCATGAATCTAGGACATGGTTCAAAGAGGAAAGGAGTGGGAAAAGTTGTATATAACATGAATCTAGGACGTGGTTCAAAGAGGAAATGAAGGGGGAAAGTTGTATATCATTAATCTAGGACATGGTTCAATGAGGAAAGGAATGGGGGAAAGTAGTGGGGAAAGTTGTATCGCATAAATCTAGGATGTGGTTCAAAGAGGAAAGGAAGGGGCGAAAGTACTAGTTCAAAAAGGAAAGGAAGGGACAAGGCTGTAGAGTTTGAGCAGGACTAGATTTGCTGCGCTCACATAGGGAAAGGCATCTAAAGATAACAAAACTGGGACCAACACAAATATGGACTGGGATCAGGTGACATGCGCTACGATGACATGCATGGTGACATGCGGCCCAAATTCAAATTTAAACATTGCAAAAAATCTAAAAAAATCATGCATTTTCACATCACATACTAAGATAACCCCTAAAATTTTCGATCAAAATTCGAAACATACATCGAGAAACGAAAAAGAGAAATCTTTCATGAATAGTTCTCGAATGGTTCTCTGTAGATTATTCACATATGAGTTTCTCTTTTTGTTTCTCGATGTATGTTTCGAATTTTGATCTGAAATTTTTAGAGGTTATCTTAATATGTGCTGTGAACATGCATGATTTTTTTTCAGATTTTTTCGCAATGTTTAAATTTGAATTTGAGCCGCATGTCACCGTGCATGTCACCGTAGCGCATGTCACCTGATCCCAGTCCCACAAATATGCTCCTTGGTTGCTTGTTCTTTGTTGCAACAGACTGTGCATGACCATAGTACATCGGTAGATGCACATGGTGCTGGTGCGTCCACTGTCCCGTGCAACTCATTAGCTGTTGTTAATCTAAGGCCCTGTTTGGTTAAAAACTCCCTAGTCCCTACCTGCTGGGTTCCAGGGACTAAACATGGACTAGAGGTTATTAAATGACATGCTAAAAGACCATGTTACCCCTAGTAATGAACTAATAGAGATAAGGTGCGATGCGTGGCAGGGGCAACTATTGGAAAAAGTCCCAAAAGGACTCCCTCGGGGTCTTCTTTCTTTAGTCCCAAATGCCCACTTTTAGTCCCTAAAAGTCCCTCCTCTTTGGTTTAGATGGGAATGACACGGAGTTTTTTTAGTCCCTACACCAAAATGTCCCTGTAAACAAACACCCTCTAATAATGCCGCTGGAAAATTGATGCAATGCCAAAGTTAAAAGCAAATTATATGTTTAACAAATTTTATTGTTAATATAATCTCTATGTTAATATTAATCAATGCCACCGTTTGAGAAATGCTACTGTCTTGCTTTCTTTCCCATTTAGATAAGGTAGATGCTTCTTTTTGTTGGCTTCCGTGTCATCCACCGTTATTGACTACTAATTGTTTCCTTTTCACCTCTGTGTAAACAGGGTTATCTGCTTCACCTTGTTGCCATTGTGACCTTTTGTTGCACTGCACAAAACACTTTTGTTTTAAGAGTGTTTTGTGCAGTTCAACCAAAATGTCACACCGACAACGTTGCTTGATTGCTTGATCTTAGTGGAACTGCACAAGAGGAGATCTTACTTCCTATCCGTTAAAGCGAATTTGGTTCAGATCTTCTTCTTGTGAGTTGTTTGAATTCCGCATCATGAGAGGTTAGTACTAGCCTTCTTTCACATGATTCTGCAGTGTGCATTCATATATTGTGCTACTTGTACAATAATGTTGCTTGATTTTAGTGAACTGCACAAATGGAGACAAGACTTCCAATCTGTATGTGCACCGTAATATCCCATTGAGGTAAGCTAAGGATATTTCACAACTGCTGGCCTGTATTTTGCCACTTTCATCAGAAAATTAAGTTTAGTACTATACTTGTGCTCCCTAATTGACGTGCCAAATCTTACATTGAAGGCGAAGCTTGTTTGTTATTGAACCAAGTGATGAAGGGGAAGAACAAGGGGAAGAAAAACAAAAATCAACTCCCGGTGCTGTAATGAAGCACTGGAACTGTGATGAAACAAGTAATGATATAGTTTTGCATCTTAATTTATTGCTATGGCTGGAACGAGCAATTGTTTTGCCACTGATTTGATGCCACTCTTAATGTAATATGTAATTATCTCTACTTGTGCAAACAGGGATCTTCTTTGAAGATACCATATATTTTAGTGGAACTGCACAAGAAGATGTTGGAAACATTAAACTAATCGAGGAGTATATAGTAGGCATGGCCACCACCGTAGATTGCAATAGATGGTTCCGGAGAATTGCTTCATCTGTATGCTCTATACAATAAGCCTCCTGACAAAGGTTGGTACTCGCCCACTGATTTCATCCATATGATTGAGCTTTGTCATCTCTATTGGTGTTGTGCTACTATTTAGATACTGTCATGAAAAAGTGGTATTGTCCTTGAGAAGTGCTTCATCTGTGCTGTTTTAAATATTTCCTTTCCTTTTTTCGAGCAAACAGTGATGCTAGCATTTAGTAGTCCTCTTGTCTTTGCACAACAGGATCATCTTCCTCTAAAGAAGAATATGGAGTACGTGAAGTGACTAGTTCCGATTATGCCAGGATGAAGAAGCCCTGTCTATCTTATCATCAGAAGGAACAGTTGAAGGATGGTTACATTACTCCCCACAAGACCAAACTAACTTCAGCTCAGAAGGACTGACAAAATCTCCATTTTTTGCTGTGATGCGCGAGTAAAATGTTGTTCTAGGATTCTTTCTGGTGAGTTCCATTTTTCTAAAAGTGTGCTCTACATGGACCATGTATGTACCTGTTGAAACTGTCAATTCATAGTATAGTTTGCTCTATACCAATCACTTTTTTGTATTTGTGCAAACAGGGGTGCTCAACTTGATTTCAATGAGAACTGCACAAAATGTTCATGAATACATCGAATCATTCATTTCCACCACAAGAAAGGAGGTGCCGATAAGTTCAAGGCATTGCAACATATAAGGGCGAAATCATACAAGCTACGCGCGAATTTGGTTGATTTTGGTGGAACTGCACAAAAGAACAGCTGGTTTATTTAGCACAAGGTGCCATGTCAATGTCTGAACTGATGGCAAACCCTGCCCATTCCACAATCATAGGCATTTGATATTTTGGAATGGGACAACCTTGTCAAATTTTGCTCATTGATTTTAGCAAGACATGCGTTTGATATTTTCGAATGGGACGCCCTTGCTGTCAGCAGCGTCGATCAATTTTTTCTTTATTCTTTAGTTGTGAAGTAAATATTGCCTCTGACATGTGAGTCGCTGAGATGCATAATCATTGATTGTTTTGAATGTTCTCTATGAATTGCCAGGCTTGTGTGTTTGATTGCAATGTACAGAAACGCTAAAAACCTGCTCAAACTCTTTGTACTCCTTCTGTTCCTTTTTACTTCGCACATTGTGAAAGTGCATAGTTTTTTGTATAAGATTGGTCAAAGTAGAGATACTTTGACTGCAGACAAAACTTGTATGCAGACTAGAAAGGACCAGAGGGAGTACATGTGAAACTGCTGCAAACGAGGTGATCACCCTGGGAATAATGCTAGTACATATTGTTTTGCATGTTCATCCAATGCCAGTGATATAGGAATTCGAACTAATCGAAATAAATTCATTCATACACGGTCGGATTTCATATAAACATGCCATATTTCATTACATTTCATACATTCTTCAACTAAAAAGGGGTGCACTGGAGGTATAATTAATTAACCGAAGCTACCCACCTGTGTCCCGCTGAGCCGAACAGAAGCTTCAGTGACTTAACTGCAGGTGCAGTTGCGTAACTGACATGTGGCCTATTGGGCCAACATGTCAGTCAGCCAACTGCACCATTATTTAAGTAGAAGCAGCGTTACTCCAGCAGAACTCCCCGACTCCACGTCGCCGCCAAGAAGCTAACCGGCCGTCAATGGTCAACCCGCCTAGCTTGGCTTCAACAGGAGGGTAGCAGCGGTGGCCTTACTTGGACCCGAGCGGCGGCGACCTACCGTGTTCTACTCTTCCTCGTTTTCTGTGTGGCGCGGCCTCGTTGGCAGCGGGGCGGGGCCTTAGCGGAGCCGGCAATGTCCTTTGTCTCGTTGCCGGCAGGTGGCGCCTCAGTGGAGTGGTGGAAATCCTCCCCCGCGTTGCCGGTAGGGTGGGGCCTCGGCTGAGCCGGCGATGTCCTCTGCCTCGTTGTTGGCGGGGCGGGGCCTCGGCGAAGCCGGCGGTGTCCTCTGCCTCGTTGTTGGCGCCGTGGGGCCTCGGCAGAGCAGGGCCTCGTCGACGCCAGCGGAGCGGGGACTCGTCGGAGTCGGCATTGTCCTCTACCTCGTCCTCGGTCTTGCCAAACAGCGCCTTGCCCGCTTCATCGCCCTCTTTGCTAGCCTCTTTGTAGGCGGCCGCAGCCTCCGCCACCCGCATGCAGTCCCGCCAGCGCTCGAGGCGGCCCTTGCGGGTGGAGCGGTACGAGTCGAGCAGTGCCTCCTACTCCGCCTGCTCCGCGGTGATCCGCTCCTCCGTCTGCAGGTGCTCCTGGAGGAGATGGTGGTTGTAGGCAGCGTCGGCCCACGCCTCCCAGAACTGCTCCTGACGCATCTGCCTCACATTGTCCATATATTGGGCACGGGCCTCGCCGATGGTCATGGTGCAATGCACCGGCAAGGATGGCGCGGAGGAGGGGGTTGGCGCCGGATCATCGACTACCATGTTCTCCATTGGGACGTCATCGTCCTCCGGCTGCCTGCCGGCCAGCCGGTCGGCAGCAATGGCTGCCATCTCCTTGTGGTCCGTCGTCCGCCCGTCCCGAAGAGCGCTGGAGCATGAGGAAGCCATGGTGGGCAGTAGTGGTGTGGATAGGAGAAAGGGAACGGATGCGGATGACTGCGGCTATGGCCGGCGCAGCAGTTTATATAGCAATGATGGGCGGGCGGAGGGACGGACGTGTGGCGCCGGAGTAGCCACCTCGGCAACCGCGTATCATTAATGTGGGCGGCAGATGGACGGACGACACTTGTGTCGTTTGAAGGTGGAGCAATCGCCTACACCGGGAAGCGGGGCGGGCGGCGCTGACTGTTTCGGGCGGAAAGCGTGCGCGGGCGAGGAGATGACTTACTTGGAGAGGATGACAATGGGGATCCACCAGGTCCATAGCCTCACGTACACAAGTGCCTCCTTATTATATATATATATGTATAAAACTATACCCCATCCGTCTAGGTGAATAAGTCGTATTAGAAGGTGCATCACGACCTAGGTGCAAGCAGATTGGTGGAAAAGAAGAATATTTCTCTCTTCTAAACACAACATTTAATCACAACAGTTAAGAGGATGCCTTATTAGCTACCCATACAGGCCATCATAATTCATAGCATGCAAAGCGCTTTTATTTCTTGCCTAATAACCACATGAACGTGCTGCATGCATTGGTCCTTGCCCGAGCAAAAAAAAGGGAGGAAAGGGGTTTCCATGGGAGACAACGAGGCAGAGGTGGAAGCGCTCGCTAGAGTTATTTATTTTGCTTCCGCCTGGTTTCTTGACATCACGGTCCCACACCATTGTCAACCTATGTAGTACTAGTCAATAAACGAGAGAATTGCACGAGAAGCGACCGACAGCTGGGACCAAGCAACTCGAGCAGTATTTGTGTTTTTGAGGTGTGAGCACTACAGAGTTTTTCGATGTTTAGCCCAGATATTAATTTTTCTCCTCTGAACAACAACGAAAACATCGCTGCAGGTATTAACTGGGCGGGCTGTGGCCCGTCTAGCCCAGGCCAGATATCCAGCCCAGATATTAATTTTTTTCAAGCTGAAAATGGCTAGCCCAGCTATACTTTTTTTAGGAATACCCAGGCAAGGTCAAGTTGTTATTCTCGGCCCCGCTGGGCTGAAAATCTTTCCTAGGAGGGATGCATTAGGCTTAACAAGAAAATGGCCTTTAAGAAATTATAAAAGGGATGTAATTATAAAAACTGGGCAGTGACTATAAAAAAATGCACCAAACACGTGATTACTTTATAAAATATTATTTTTGGATATTGAAAATTTTAATTTCATTAATTGTTGCGAGCATAATGTTTCGTTGGATTTTTACGTAATATAAATTTATATTGAAATTATATTTAATCTGACTAGAAATTTTGGGATAAAAATATTTCGGATCCCATCAAAATGTGGGAAATTTTATTGACATCTGTTTTGAACAGTTGGTTGAAATGGGCTGTACTTTTAACAAACTGTAAATGGGCTGTAGTAAATTCCATTAGAATTCAAAAATGGGCTACACATTCTTACAAATCTCAAATGGGCTATAAGTTCTCTGCCACACACTTCTGGCCTTACTAAGTTGATGCGTCCCCTAAAAAAACAGAGTTGACGTGTATGCAAGGCTTTGTCAACTTATAGTCAACACACGGTTCTTGCAGTAGTGGCCGTTGGATGTCCATCCAACGGATGCCGTGCTTCTTCTTCAATCTCGGATATTCTAGCTTCACCCACCCAAAAAATGATTCCTCCCCCTGACATATGGGGCGCACCGTTTCGGAAGCTGACCCGTGGGCCTACTAAGTTGACGTACCAAGGGCTTTGTCAACTTAGTCAATATAAACGATTCTAGCTGCAGTGACCGTACGATGTCCATCCAACGACCGTAGTGCTTCTTCAACCTCTGATCTTCTTGCTCCAGCCGCCCAAAGTAGCGCCGGTCGTGCCGCCTGCTCCTGCCTCCCGTGGCCGTCTATGTTGCCATGGAGGCCTCACCGCCCCCTACTATTCCCACCACTGGCCAGGCCCTGCGGCGACGGCAGCCTCACACCGCAGCCGAACGAGTGAACCCTCATACTCCTCTCCGCGTGGGCATCCACTGTCGCGTCTTCACCGGCTCCGCGTCGTCCGCTTCCTAGGCCTCGCCGTCGTCCACCACCCTGGTGCTCTCGGCGCGTCGTGGTCAACATGGAAGGAACGACTTCCATTGGACGTGGACTATACGTGGAGAGGCTGACAGTTGGATCCACGGCGGCAGCAAGGAAGTGCCTCCTTATTATGCGGAAAATAATGATTCCTCCACCTGACAGCAGGGACCCACCGGACGGGCCACCAGTATTTTGCAAAAAATCGTTTCCCCTGACTGCTGGGACCCACCGGACGGGCCACCGCATTTCGCGAAAAAACGTTCCCCCCGCTGTCAGCTCGGACCCACCGGAAGTGCCTCCTTATTACGCACAAAAAATGAATACTCCCCTGGCTAGCTGGGACCCACCTTGCTGGGAGGCTGACTTGTGGGCCTACTAAGTTGATGGGGACGAAGGGCTTTGTCAACTTAGTCAATATGAACGATTCTAGCTCCAGTGACCGTACGATGTCTATCCAACAGCCGTAGTGCTTCTTCAACCTCTGGTCTTCTTGCTCCAGCCGCCCAAAGGAGCGCCGGTCGTGCCGCATGCTCCTGCCTCCTGTGGCCGGCTGTGCTACCGTAGAGGCCTCACCGCCCCCTACAATTCCCACCGCTGACCAGGCCCTGCGGCGACGGCAGCCTCACACCGCAGCCGAACCAGTGAACCCTCATAGTCCTCTCCGCGCAGGCTTCCACTACCGCGTCATCCCCTTCCTAGGCCTCGCCGTCGTCCACCACCGTGGTGCTCTCCGCGCGGCATGGTCAACATGGTCAAGGAATGACTTCCATCGGAAGAGTACTGTACGTGGAGAGGCTGACAGCTGGGTCCACGGCCACAGCCCAATTTTTTTGTGATTTGCCAAGTAAGTCGCTTTGTCAGTCCTGTTGGGCTGCCAATCTTTCAAGACGAGGAGAGCTTTCATTCGGCTGGCCGAGAAAATGGCCCATCAGTAATGAGAAATGGGCTGTACATTTTTAAAACACATCAAACCGGCAATTAGTTTCAAATATCTTTTTTTTCATTTCAAGATTTTAAATTACATTAATTTTTATGCGTGGAGAATTTGTTGGATTTTATATTGATATACATTTATTTTTAAAATCAGTTTGAATGTGAGTCGAAATTTCGGGATTAAAAACAGTTCGGACCGCACCGAAATATGCAAAATTTCATATAATTTTTTAACCGTGGCCACAATTTGGGCTGTAATGCTAACAAAAAGAATATGGGCTCCAAAAAAACCCTAATAATTAGCAAATGGGTTGTAAATTATTAGAAATAATGGCAGATGGGTTGTATGCTGTTTTCCACAGATTTGAGGCTTTCCTAAAAAAAGGGTTGACGCACAAGCAGTGACTATTGGATGTCCATCCAACGGCCATCGTGCTTCTTCAATCTCTGCTCTTCCTGCTCCAGCCGCTCAAACAGGCGCCGGCGGTACTGCCTGCTCCCTCCTCCCCGCGCCCGGCTCTGCTGCCGCGTAGGCCTCACCGCCCCACCGTACTCCCATCGCTGGCCTAGCCATCCCTCTACTCACCCACACCTGCTGTTATTCTCCAGTGACGGCAGAGGAACCAGTAAACCCTCATACAGTCGTACTCCCCTCCGCGTGGGAAACAACTGCCGAGTCTTCCCTGCCTCCGTGTCGTTCCCTTCCTAGGCCTCGCCGTCGTCCACCGCCCTGGTGCTCTCGGCGCGGCTTGGTCAACATGGTCAACGACCGACATGCATCTGAAGTGGACTGTACGTGGAGAGGCCGACAGCTGGGTCCATGGCCGCACATAAGGAAATTCCTCCTTATCACGCACAAAATAATGATTCCTCCACCTGACATCAGGGACCCACCGAAAGGGCCTCTGTATTTCGCAAAAAAAACGTTTCCCCCTGACTGCTGGGACCCACCAGCTACATCTTCGCACACAAGGAAGTGCGTCCGAGCAAAAAAAAAACGATTCGCCCCTTGACTGCTGGGACCCACCAGCTACATCTTCGCAGGCAAGGAAGTGCCTGACAGTCGGGGCCCACCTAGTCGAAGCATACGTAGCGTTGTCATTCTGGTCGCGAACGTGTACGTACATACTGGTCGATGTAGAGGCACGCACGTGTCGTAGTAGAGGCGCGCACGTAGCATGTACACGTACGTACAACGGCCAGGGTGCAAGAAATAAAATACGGCCATGTATGTATACATACGGGCGGGGTCTCGAACGCCTACTCGCGCATACGTACGGCCAGGGCTCGTGTACATGGCTGGGTCGGAACGGAGAAACAATGTCGTCGTCGTGTTCATGGGGAGGCAACGGAATGCGTCGTGTTCATGGGGAGGCAACGGAATGCGTTGTGTTCATGGGGAGGCAACGGAACGCGTGGGAGCCAACCGACTGGGTCGGAATGGAATGCGTGGTCGTGTTCATCAGGAGGGCATGGACGGAACAGGCGATGGAAACGAGGCCTGGCGTACCGCACAACGGAGGAAACAGACCTCCTACGTTCGGAACGGGGTCCTGTTGATCGGGAGGGGTCTGGCGTACTGCAAAACGGAGGAAACGGACCTAAACGAGGGTCCTGTTCAGTAGGAGGGGTGTGGTGTACCGCAAAACGGACGAAATGGACTTGTGTTGGAGCGCTACGGTCGAAACGGGGGTCCTGTTCATCGGGAGGGGTGTGGCGTACCGCAAAATGGGACTCCACGGGATACTGTTCATCTCCACCGTCGACCCCCTCCAGCCTCCACGAGCTACTGTTCATCCACCGTCGACCTCCTCCAGCCTCCACCTGCGACTGTTCATCCACGGGCTCCTGTTCATCCAGCCTCCACCGCGCGCTACTCCACTGGCTACTGTTCAACCAGCCCTCTCCACGGGCTCCTGTTCAACCACCCCTCCACGGGCTACTGTTCATCCTGCCCTCCACCATCTACTGTTCATCCTGCCCTCCATGGGGTGGTCCTGTTCATCCAGCCCTCCACAAGGTCCTGTTCATCCAGCCCCAACCGGCTCGATCGATCAGGGTCCTGTTCATCCAGAGGCAACACCACGGGGTCCTATTCATCCACCCCCACCGGGAACTGTTCATCCAAACCCCCCCGCAACACTCACTGTTCATCCAGTGGCATCATCGATCGACTTCAGTTAGCAGTAGTAGCGAAGGAATCGCTCGATCGGGTTCAGTTAACAGCCATCGATCGATCACTCGGGTTCAGTAACGCGTAGCCTGTAGTGCAATCGCTCGGGTTCAGTTAGAGCCCAACGCCTCGCTCGGGTTCAGTTAGAGCCAACGCCTCACACACATGTGCATACGTGTACAAGAGAAACGCGCATCGCTCGGCCCCCGACCTCCCACCATAACCGGGAACTCCCCGAAATTTTCCTCGCCCTCACTTCTACCACGGTTTTTTTCGTCATGGACGGCCCATAGAATGTCATGCAGCTGCGTCTCCGGCCCGCCCAGGACGAAAAGCCCCTTTTTGTCATGATTTTTTGTCATAGAAGTAGGAGCCCACCACATCTATGATGATATCGGGTTTTGTCACAATTATCGTCATAGAAGTGTCATATGTATGACAGAAAAAAAATTCGTTCGGCCCAAAATGTCACGAATGTGTCTTTTTTTGTAGCTATTGTTTAGCCGTGTGCGGTGCCCCCCTCCACAGAATTCCACCTCGGTCATATCGTTGTAGTGCTTAGGCGAAGCCCTACATTGGTAACTTCGGCATCACCATCATCACGCCGTCGTGCTGACGAAACCCTCCCTCGGCCTCAACTGGATCAAGAGTATGAGGGACGTCACCGAGCTGAACATGTGTAGATCGCGGAGGTGCCGTGCGCTCGATACTTGATTGGTTGGATCGCGAAGACGTTCGACTACATCAACCGCGTTTCATAACGCTTCCACTTTCGGTCTACGAGGGTATGTTGACATACTCTCGCCCTGTCGTTGCTGTGCATCTCCTAGATACATCTTGCGTGATCGTAGGATTTTTTTGGAATACTGCATTCTCCAATAGTGGCATCCGAGCCAGGTCTATGCGTAGATGTTATATGCACGAGTAGAACAGAAAGGAGTTGTGGGCGTGGGTATATACATATTGCTTGCCGTCACTAGTTGATTCTTGATTCAGCGGTACTGTTGGATGAAGCGGCTCAGACCGACATTACACGCGTGTGATGTCTACTACACAACCTTCTTTTTGTAGACGTTGTTGGGCCTCCAAGTGCAAAGGTTTGTAGGACAGTAGCAAATTTCCCTCAAGTGGATGACCTAAGGTTTATCAATCTGTAGGAGGCATAGGATGAAGATGCTCTCTCTCAAGCAACCCTGCAACCAAATAACAAAGAGTCTCTTGTGTCCCCAACACACCCGATACAATGGTAAATTGTATAGGTGCACTAGTTCGGCGAAGAGATGGTGATACAAGTGGTATATGGATGGTAGATAAAGGTTTTTGTAATCTGAAAATATAAAAACAGCAAGGTAACTAATGATAAAAGTGAGCGTAAACGGTATTACACTGCGTTGAAACAAGGCCTAGGGTTCATACTTTCACCAGTGCAACTTCCCTCAACAATAATAACATAATTGGATCATATAACTATCCCTCAACATGCAACAAAGAGTCACTCCAAAGTCACTAATAGCGGAGAACAAACGAAGAGATTATGGTAGGGTACGAAACCACCTCAAAGTTATTCTTTCCAATCAATCCGTTGGGCTATTCCTATAAGTGTCACAAACAGCCCTAGAGTTCGTACTAGAATAACACCTTAAGACACAAATCAACCAAAACCCTAATGTCACCTAGATACTCCAATGTCACCTCAAGTATCCGTGGGTATGATTATACGATATGCATCACACAATCTTAGATTCATCTATTCAACCAACACAAAGAACTTCAAAGAGTGCCCCAAAGATTCTACCGGAGAGTCAAGACGAAAACGTGTGCCAACCCCTATGCATAGGTTCATGGGCGGAACCCGCAAGTTGATCACCAAAACATACATCAAGTGGATCAATAGAATACCCCACTGTCACCACGGGTATCCCACGCAAGACATACATCAAGTGTTCTCAAATCCTTAAAGACTCAATCCGCTAAGATAACTTCAAAGGGAAAACTCCATCCATTACAAGAGAGTAGAGGGGGAGAAACATCATAAGATCCAACTATAATAGCAAAGCTCGCGATACATCAAGATCGTATCACCTCAAGAACACGAGAGAGAGAGAGATCAAACACATAGCTACTGGTACATACCCTCAGCCCCGAGGGAGAACTACTCCCTCCTCATCATGGAGAGCATCGGGATGATGAAGGTGGCCATCAGAGAGGGTTTCCCCCTCCGACAGGGTGCCGGAACGGGTCTAGATTGGTTTTTGGTGGCTACGGAGGCTTCTGGCGGCGGAACTCCTGATCTATTGTGTTCCCTGAAGTTTTCAGGGTATATGGGTATATATGGGAGGAAGAAGTACGTCGGTGGACCTCTGGGCTGTCCACGAGGCAGGGGCACGCCAAGGGGGGGTGGGCGCGCCCCCCACCCTCGTGGGCAGCCCGGGACTCTCCTGGTCCAACTCCGATACTCCGTGGGCTTCTTCTGGTCCAAAAATAAGTTTCGTGAAGTTTCAGGTCAATTGGACTCCGTTTGATTTTCCTTTTCTGCGATACTCTAAAACAAGGAAAAAACAGAAACTGGTACTGGGCTCTGGGTTAATAGGGTAGTCCCAAAAATAATATAAAAGTGTATAATAAAGCCCATAAACATCCAAAACAGATAATATAATAGCATGGAACAATCAAAAATTATAGATACGTTGGAGACGTATCAGCATCCCCAAGCTTAATTCCTGCTCGTCCTCGAGTAGGTAAATGATAAAAACAGAATTTTTGATGTGAAATGCTACCTAACATATTTCTCTATGTAATTCTTTATTGTGGCAAGAATATTCAGATCCATAAGATTCAAGACAAAAGTTTAATATTGACATAAAAATAATAATACTTCAAGCATACTAACTAAGCAATTATGTCTTCTCAAAATAACATGGCCAAAGAAAGTTATCCATACAAAATCATATAGTCTGGCTATGCTCCATATTCACCACACAAAATATTTAAATCATGCACAACCCCGATGACAAGCCAAGCAATTGTTTCATACTTTTGATGTTCTCAAACTTTTTCAATCTTCACGCAATACATGAGCGTGAGCCATGGACATAGCACTATAGGTGGAATAGAATGGTGGTTGTGGAGAAGATAAAAAGGAGAAGATAGTCTCACATCAACAAGGCGTATCAACGGGCTATGGAGATGCCCATCAATAGATATCAATGTGACTGAGTAGGGATTGCCATGCAACAGATGCACTAGAGCTATAAGTGTATGAAAGCTCAAAAAGAAACTAAATGGGTGTGCATCCAACTCGCTTGCCCATGAAGACCTAGGGCATTTTGAGGAAGCCCATCATTGGAATATACAAGCCAAGTTCTATAATGAAAAATTCCCACTAGTATATGAAAGTGACAACATAGGAGACTCTCTATCATGAAGATCATGGTGCTACTTTGAAGCACAAGTGTGGTAAGAGGATAGTAGCAATGCCCCTTCTCTCTTTTTCTCTCATTTTTTATTTGGGCCTTTTCTCTTTTCTGGCCTTTCTCCCTTTTTTTCTTTTTTCGGGGACAATGCTCTATTAATGATGATCATCACACTTCTATTTATTTACAACTCAAAGATTACAACTTGATACTAGAACAATATATGACTCTATATGCATGCCTCTGGTGGTGTACCGAGATGTGCAATGACTCATGAGTGACATGTATGAAAGGATTATGAACGGTGGCTTTGCCACAAATACAATGTCAACTACATGATCATGCAAAGCAATATGACAATGATGAAACATGTCATAATAAACGGAACGGTGGATAGTTGCATGGAAATATATATCTCAAAATGGCTATGGAAATGCCATAATAGGTAGGTATGGTGGCTGTTTTGAGGAAGATATATGGTGGGTTTATGGTACCGGCGAAAGTTGCGCGGTACTAGAGAGGCTAGCAATGGTGGAAGGGTGAGAGTGCGTATAATCCATGGACTCAACATTAGTCATAAAGAACTCACATACTTATTGCAAAAATCTATTAGTTATCAAAACAAAGTACTACGCGCATGCTCCTAGGGGGATAGATCGGTAGGAAAATACCATCGCTCGTCCCCGACCGCCACTCATAAGGAGGACAATCAATAAACAAATCATGCTTCGACTTCGTCACATAACGGTTCACCATACGTGCATGCTACGGGAATCACAAACTTCAACACAAGTATTCCTCAAATTCACAACTACTCAACTAGCACAACTTTGATATCACTATCTCCATATCTCAAAACAATCATCAAGTATCAAACTTCTCTTAGTATTCAATGCACTTATATGAAAGTTTTTATTATATCCCTCTTGGATGCCCATCATATTAGGACTAAATTCATAACCGAAGCAAATTACCATGCTGTTTAGAGACTCTCAAAATAATATAATTGAAGCATGAGAGATCAATTATTTCTTCAAAATAAAACCACCACCGTGCTCTAAAAAGATATAAGTGAAGCACTAGAGCAAATGACAAACTACTCCAAAAGATATAAGTGAAGATCAATGAGTAGTCGAATAATTATGCAAATATGTGAAGACTCTCTAACATTTAATAATTTCAGATCTTGGTATTTTATTAAAACAGCAAGCAAAACAAAAGAAAATAAAATTACGCTCCAAGCAAAACACATATCATGTGGCGAATAAAAATATAGCTCCAAGTAAAGTTACCGATGAACGAAGACGAAAGAGGGGATGCCTTCCGGGGCATCCCCAAGCTTAGGCTCTTGGTTGTCCTTGAATATTACCTTAGGGTGCCTTGGGCATCCCTAAGCTTAGGATCTTGCCACTCCTTATTCCATAGTCCATCGAATCTTTACCCAAAACTTGAAAACTTCACAACACAAAACTTAACAGAAAACTCGTAAGCTCCGTTAGTATAAGAAAATAAATCACCACTTAGGTAATGTTGTGAACTCATTCTAAAATCATATTGGTGTAATATATACTGTATTCCAACTTATCTATGGTTCATACCCTCCGATACTACTCATAGATTCATCAAAATAAGTAAACAACACATCGAAAACAGAATCTGTCAAAAACAGAACAGTCTGTAGTAATCTGGATCAAACGTATACTTACGAACTCATAAAATTCTCAAATAAATTTGTGGACGTGAGGAATTTATCTATTAATCATATTCAAAAATAATTAACTCAATATCGCTCTTCAATAAAAAATGGCAGCAATTCTCGTGAGCGCTAAAGTTTCTGTTTTTTACAGCAAGATCAACAAGACTTTCCCCAAGTCTTCCCAACGGTTCTACTTGGCACAAAAACTAATTAAAACATAAAAAATCAATCATAACAGAGGCTATATAAATTATTTATTTCTAAACAAGATCAAAAAGCAAGGAACAAAAATAAAATTGGGTTGCCTCCCAACAAACGCTATCGTTTAACGCCCCTAGCTAGGCATGATGATTTCAACGATGCTCACATAAAAGATAGTAATTGTAACATAAAGAGAGCATCATGAAGAATATGACTAGCACATTTAAGTCTAAACCACTTCCTATGCATAGGGATTTTTGAGCAAACAATTTATGGGGACGATAATCAACTAGCATACGAAGGCAAAACAAGCATAACTTTGAAACTTTAAGCACATAGGGAGGAACCTTGATATTATTGCAATTACTACAAGCATATATTCCCCCCCTCATAATAATTTTCAGTAGCATCATGAATGAATTCAACAATATAACTATCACATAAAGCATTCCTTTTATGATCTACAAGCATAGAATTTTTATTACTCTCCACACAAGTAAAATTCTTCTCATCAATAATAGTGGGAGCAAACTCAACAAAATAACTATCATGTGAGGCATAATCCAATTGAAAACTAAAATCATGATGACAAGTTTTATGGATATCATTATTCTTTATAGCATACAAGTCATCACAATAATCATCATAGATAGCAACTTTGTCCTCATAATCAATTGGAACCTCTTCCGAAATAGTGGATTCATCACAAAATAAAGTCATGACCTCTCCAAATCCACTTTCATCAATATAATAATCATAAATAGGAGGCATGCTTTCATCATAATAAATTTGCTCATCAAAACTTGGGGGACAAAAAATATCATCTTCATCAAACATTGCTTCCCCAAGCTTGTGGCTTTGCATATCATTAGCATCATGGATATTCAAGGAATTCATACTAACAACATTGCAATCATGCTCATCATTCAAATATTTAGTGCCAAATATTCTAATGCATTCTTCTTCTAGCACTTGATCACAATTATCGGAATCCTTATTCTCATGAAAGACATTAAAAATATGAAGCATATGAGGTACCCTCAATTCCATATTTTTTGTAGTTTTCTTTTATAAACTAAACTAGTGCTAAAACAAGAAACAAAAAGATTCGATTGCAAGATCTAAAGGTATACCTTCAAGCACTCACCTCCCCGGCAACGGCGCCCGAAAAGAGCTTGATGTCTACTACACAACCTTCTTCTTGTAGACGTTGTTGGTCCTCCAAGTGCAGAGGTTTGTAGGACAGTAGCAAATTTCCCTCAAGTGGATGACCTAAGGTTTATCAATCCATAGGAGGCGTAGGATGAAGATGGTCTCTCTCTCAAGCAACCCTGCAACCAAATAACAAAGAGTCTCTTGTGTCCCCAACACATCCAATACAATGGTAAATTGTATAGGTGCACTAGTTCGGCAAAGAGATGGTGATACAAGTGGTATATGGATGGTAGATAAAGGTTTTTGTAATCTGAAAATATAAAAACAGCAAGGTAACTAATGATAAAAGTGAGCGTAAACGGTATTGCAATGCATTGAAACAAGGCCTAGGGTTCATACTTTCACTAGTGCAAGTTCCCTCAACAATAATAACATAATTGGATCATATAACTATCCCTCAACATGCAACAAAGAGTCACTCCAAAGTCACTAATAGCGGAGAACAAACAAAGAGATTATGGTAGGGTACGAAACCACCTCAAAGTTATTCTTTCCAATCAATCCGTTGGGCTATTCCTATAAGTGTCACAAACAGCCCTAGAGTTCGTACTAGAATAACACCTTAAGACACAAATCAACCAAAACCCTAATGTCACCTAGATACTCCAATGTCACCTCAAGTATCCGTGGGTATGATTATACGATATGCATCACACAATCTTAGATTCATCTATTCAACCAACACAAAGAACTTCAAAGAGTGCCCCAAAGATTCTACCGGAGAGTCAAGACGAAAACGTGTGCCAACCCCTATGCATAGGTTCATGGGCGGAACCCGCAAGTTGATCACCAAAACATACATTAAGTGGATCAATAGAATACCCCATTGTCACCACGGGTATCCCACGCAAGACATACATCAAGTGTTCTCAAATCCTTAAAGACTCAATCTGATAAGATAACTTCAAAGGGAAAACTCCATCCATTACAAGAGAGTAGAGGGGGATAAACATCATAAGATCCAACTATAATAGCAAAGCTCGTGATACATCAAGATCGTATCACCTCAAGAACATGAGAGAAAGAGAGATCAAACACATAGCTACTGGTACATACCCTCAGCCCCGAGGGAGAACTACTCCCTCCTCATCATGGAGAGCTCCAGGATGATGAAGATGACCACCAAAGAGGGTTTCCCCCTCTGCCAGGATGCTGGAACAGGTTTAGATTGGTTTTTGGTGGCTATGGAGGCTTCTGGCGGCGGAACTCCCAATCTACTGTGTTCCCCAAAGTTTTTAGGGTATATGGGTATATATGGGAGGAAGAAGTACGTCGATGGACCTCCGGGCTGTCCATGAGGCAGGGGGCGCGCCCAGGGGGGTGGGGGCGCCCCCCACCCTCGTGGGCAGCCCGGGACTCTCCTGGTCCAACTCCGATACTCCGTGGGCTTCTTCTGGTCCAAAAATAAGTTCCGTGAAGTTTCAGGTCAATTGGACTCCGTTTGATTTTCCTTTACTGTGATACTCTAAAAGAAGGAAAAAACAGAAACTAGCGGGCTCTGGGTTAATAGGTTAGTCCCAAAAATAATATAAAAGTGTATAATAAACCCATAAACATCCAAAATAGATAATATAATAGAATGGAACAATAAAAAATTATAGATACGTTGGAGACGTATTAGTATGCTTACGCGAGACTGGTTCTACCGACGTGCTTCGCACACAGGTGGCTAGTGGGTGTTTGTTTCTCCAACTTTAGTTGAATCAGATTCAATGAACAGGGTTCATTCTAAAGATCGAAAAGCAATCACTATACCGCGTCGTGGTTTTTTTATGCGTAGGTAAATACGGTTCTTGCTAAGCCCGTAGCAGCCACATAAAACTTTCAACAACAAAGTAGAGGACGTCTAACTTGTTTTGTGGGGCATGTTGTGATGTGATATGTTCAAGACGTTATTATTTAAACTATTGTCTGAGATGATCATGTTTTGTAACACAATTATCGGCAACTGGCAGGAGTCATATGGCTGTCGATTTATTGTATGAAATGCAATCACCATGTAATTGCTTTACTTTATCACTAAGTGGTAGCGATAGTCGTGGAAGCAATAGTTGGCGAGACGACAACGATGCTACGATGGAGATCAAGGTGTCAAGCCGGTGACGATGGTGATCATGACGGTGCTTTGGAGATGGAGATTAAAAGCACAAGATGATGATGGCCATATCATATCACTTATATTGATTGCATGTGATGTTTATCCTTTATGCATCTTATTTTGCTTAGTATGGCGGTAGCATTATAAGATGATCCCTCAATAAATTTCAAGGTATAAGTCTTCTCCTTGAGTATGCACCGTTGTGAAAGTTCGTCGTGCCGAGACACCACATGATGATCGGGTGTGATAAGCTCTACATTCACATAGAACGGGTGTAAGATAGTTTTGCACATGCAAAATACTCGGGTTAAACTTGACGAGCCTAGCATGTACAGACATGGCCTTGGAACACTGAGACTGAAAGGTCGAGCATGAATCATATAGTAGATATGATCAACATAGTGATGTTCACCATTGAAAACTACTCCATTTCACGTGATGATCGGACATGGTTTAGTTGATATGGATCACGTGATCACTTAGATGATTAGAGGGATGTCTATCTAAGTGGGAGTTCTTAAATAATATGATTAATTGAACTTTAATTATCCTGACATTAGTACCTCATAGTATTTTGCATGTCTATGTTGTTGTAGATAAATGGCCCGTGCTGTTGTTCCGTTGAATTTTAATGTGTTCCTAGAGAAAGCTAAGTTGAAAGATGATGGTAGCAATTACACGGACTGGGTCCATAACTTGAGGATTATCCTCATTGTTGCACAGAAGAATTACGTCCTGGAAGCACCGCTGGGTGACAAGCCTGCTGCAGATGCTGCTGACAACATTAAGAACGTCTAGCAGAGCAAAGCTGATGACTACTCGATAGTTCAGTGTGCCATGCTTTACGGCTTAGAACCGGGACTTCAACGATGTTTTGAACGTCATGGAGCATATGAGATGTTCCAGGAGTTGAAGTTAATATTTCAAGCAAATGCCCGGATTGAGAGATATGAAGTCTCCAATAAGTTCTACAACTGAAAAATGGAGGAGAATAGTTCTGTCAGTGAACATATACTCAGAATGTCTGGGTACCACAACCACTTGACTCAGCTAGGAGTTAATCTTCCTGATGATAGTGTCATTGACAGAGTTCTTCAATCACTGCCACCAAGCTACAAGAGCTTCATGATGAACTATAATATGCAAGGGATGGATAAGACAATTCCCGAGCTCTTCGCAATGCTAAAGGTGCGGAGGTACAAATCAAGAAAGAGCATCCAATGTTGATGGTCAACAAGACCACCAGTTTCAAGAAGAAGGGCAAAGGGAAGAAGGGGAACTTCAAGAAGAACAGCAAGCAAGTTGCTGCTCAAGTGAAGAAGCCCAAGTCTGGACCTAAGCCTGAGATTGAGTGCTTCTACTACAAAGGGACTGGTCACTGGAAGCGGAACTGCACCAAGTATTTGGCGGATAAGAAGGATGGCAAAGTGAAAGTTATATTTGATATACATGTTATTGATGTGCTTACTAATGCTCGCAGTAGCGCCTGGCTATTTGATACTGGTTCTATTGCTAATATTTGCAACTCGAAACAGGGGCTACAGATTAAGCGAAGATTGGCTAAGGACGAGGTGACGATGCGCGTGGGAAATGGTTCCAAAGTCGATGTGATCGTCGTCGGCACACTACCTCTACATACACCTTCTGGATTAGTTTTAGACCTAAATAATTGTTAGTTGGTGCCAACGTTAAGCATGAACATTATATCTGGATCTTGTTTGATGCGAGATGGTTATTCATTTAAAATCAGAGAATAATGGTTGTTCTATTTATATGAGTAATATCTTTTATGGTCATGC
The DNA here is from genome assembly GCF_002162155.2 of Triticum dicoccoides. Taxonomy (NCBI): domain Eukaryota; kingdom Viridiplantae; phylum Streptophyta; class Magnoliopsida; order Poales; family Poaceae; genus Triticum; species Triticum dicoccoides. Next base: position 151,962,717 of record NC_041388.1, read on the forward strand.
ACCCTTGATGAGTGGTCTATTTTTAATAAATCTTGATAGTAGTGATACACATATTCATAGTATTGAAGCCAAAAGATATAAGTTTAATAATGATAGTGCAACTTATTTGTGGCACCGTTGTTTAGGTCATATTGGTGTAAACCGCATGAAGAAACTCCATGCTGATGGACTTTTGGAATCACTTGATTATGAATCACTTGGTACTTGCAAATATTGCCTCATGGGCAAGATGACTAAAACTCCTTTCTCCGGAACAATGGAACGAGCAACACACTTATTGGAAATAATACATACTGATGTATTCGGTCCAATGAGAATTGATGCTCGTGGCGGGTATCGTTATTTTCTGACCTTCACAGATGATTTGAGAAGATATGGGTATATCTACTTGATGAGACACAAGTCTGAAACTTTTGAAAAGTTCAAAGAATTTCGGAGTGAAGTGGAAAATCATCGTAACAAGAAAATAAAGTTTCTACGATCTGACCGTGGAGGAGAATATTTGAGTTATGAGTTTGGTCTTCATTTGAAACAATGCGTAATAGTTTCGCAACTCACGCCACCTGGAACACCCTAGCGTAATGGTGTGTCCGAACGTCGTAAGTCATAACCGCACTTTAGTAGATATGGTGCAATCTATGATGTCTCTTACTGATTTACCGCTATCGTTTTGGGGTTATGCTTTAGAGACGGCTTCATTCACGTTAAATAGGGCACCATCGAAATCCGTTGAGATGACACCTTATGAACTGTGGTTTGGCAAGAAACCCAAGTTGTCGTTGCTTAAAGTTTGGGGCTGCGATGCTTATGTGAAAAAACTTCAACCTAATAAGTTCAAACCCAAATCGGAGAAATGTGTCTTCATAGGATACCCAAAGGAAACTATTGGGTACACCTTCTATCACAGATCCGAAGGCAAGATATTCGTTGCTAAGAATGGATCCTTTCTAGAGAAGGAGTTTCTCTCGAAAGAAGTGAGTGGGAGGAAAGTAGAACTTGATGAGGTAATTGTACCTGCTCCTTTATTGGAAAGTAGTTCATCACAGAAAACAGTTCCAGTGATTCCTACACCAACTAGTGAGGAAGCTAATGATGACGATCATGAAACTTCTGATCAAGTTACTACCGAACCTTGTAGGTCAAACAGAGTAAGCTCCGCACTAGAGTGGTACGGTAATCCTATTCTGGAAGTCATGTTTCTGGACCATGACGAACCTACGAACTATGAGGAAGCGATGATGAGCCCAGATTCCGCAAAATGGCTTGAAGCCATGAAATCTGAGATGGGATCCATGTATTAGAACAAAGTATGGACTTTGGTTGACTTGCCCGATGATCGGCAAGCCATAGAGAATAAATGGATCTTCAAGAAGAAGACTGACGCTGACGGTAATGTTACTATATAAAAAGTTCGACTTGTTGCGAAAGGTTTTCGACAAGTTCAAGGAGTTGACTACATGAGACCTTCTCACCCGTAGCGATGCTTAAGTCCATCCGAATCATGTTAGCAATTGCCGCATTTTATGATTATCAAATTTGGCAAATGGATGTCAAAACTGCATTCCTTAATGGATATCTTAAAGAAGAGTTGTATATGATGCAACCAGAAGGTTTTGTCAATCCAAAAGGTGCTAACAAAGTGTGTAAGCTCCAGCGATGCATTTATGGACTGGTGCAAGCATCTCGGAGTTGGAATATACGCTTTGATAGTGTGATCAAAGCATATAGTTTTATATAGACTTTTGGAGAAGCCTGTATTTACAAGAAAGTGAGTGGGAGCTCTGTAGCATTTCTGATATTATATGTGGATGACATATTGTTAATCGGAAATGATACCGAATTTCTGAATAGCTTAGAAGGATACTTGAATAAGAATTTTTCAATGAAAGACCTCGGTGAAGCTGCTTATATATTGGGCATCAAGATCTATAGAGATAGATCAAGACGCTTAATTGGACTTTCACAAAGCACATACCTTGATAAAGTTTTGAAGAAGTTCAAAATGGATCAAGCAAAGAAAGGGTTCTTGCCTGTGTTACAAGGTTTGAAGTTGAGTCAGACTCAATGCTCGACCACTGCAGAAGATAGAGAGAAAATGAAAGTCATTCCCTATGCTTCATCCATAGGTTCTATCATGTATGCAACACTGTGTACCAGACCTGATGTATGCCTTGCTATTAGTTTAGCAGGGAGGTACCAAAGTAATCCCAGAGTGGATCACTGGACAGCGGTCAAGAACATCCTGAAATACCTGAAAAGGACTAAGGATATGTTTCTCATTTATGGAGGTGACAAAGAGCTCGTCGTAAATGATTATGTCAATGCAAGCTTTGACACTGATCTGGATGACTCTAAGTCACAAACTGGATACGTATTTTTATTGAATGGCGGAGCTGTCAGTTGGTGCAGTTCCAATCAGAGCGTCGTGGCGGGATCTACGTCTGAAGCAGAGTACATAGCTGCTTCGGAGGCAGCAAATAAAGGAGTCTAGATGAAGGAGTTCATATCCAATCTAGGTTTCATACCTAGTGCATCGGGTCCAATGAAAATATTTTGTGACAATACTGGTGCAATTTCCTTGGCAAAGGAATCCGGATTTCACAAGAGAACCAAGCACATCAAGAGACGCTTCAATTCCATCCGCGATCAAGTCAAGGAGGGAGACATAGAGATTTGCAAGATACATACGGATCTAAATGTTGCAGACCCGTTGACTAAGCCTCTCTCACGAGCAAAACATGATTAGCACGAAGACTCCTTGGGTGTTAGAATCATTACAATGTAATCTAGATTATTGATTTCTAGTGCAAGTGGGAGACTGAAGGAAATATGCCCTAGAGGCAATAATAAATTTTTTATTTATATTTCCTTATATCACGATAAATGTTTGTTATTCATGCTAGAATTGTATTAACCGGAAACTTAGTACATGTGTGAATACATAGACAAACACAGTGTCACTAGTATGCCTATACTTGACTAGCTCGTTAATCAAAGATGGTTAAGTTTCCTAACCATAGACACGAGTTGTCATTTGATGAACGGGGTCACATCATTAGAGAATGATGTGATTTACTTGACCCATCCGTTAGCTTAGCATTATGATCGTTTAGTTTATTGCTATGCTTTCTTCATAACTTATACATGTTCCTATGACTATGAGATTATGCAACTCCCGAATACCGGAGGAACACTTAGTGTGCTATCAAACGTCACAACATAACCGGGTGACTATAAAGATGCTCTACAGGTGTCTTCGATGGTGTTTGTTGAGTTGGCATAGATCGAGATTAGGATTTGTCACTCCATGTATCGGAGAGGTATCTCCGGGCCCTCTCGGTAATGTACATCACCATAAGCCTTGCAAGCAATGTGACTAATGAGTTAGTTGCGGGATGATGCATTACTGAACGAGTAAAGAGACTTGTTGGTAACAAGATTGAACTAGGTATTGAGATACCGACGGTCGAATCTCGGGCAAGTAACATACCGATGACAAAGGGAACAATGTTTGTTGTTATGCGGTTTGACTGATAAAGATCTTCATAGAATATGTAGGAACCAATATGAGCATCCAGGTTCCGCTATTGATTATTAACCAGAAGTGAGTCTCGGTCATGTCTACATATTTCTCGAACCCGTAGGGTCCGCACGGTTAACGTTCGATGACAATCGATATTATGAGTTTATGTGTTTTGATGTACCGAAGGTAGTTCGGAGTCTCAGATGTGATCACGGACATGACGAGGAGTCTTGAAATGGTCAAGACATAAAGATCGATATATTGGAAGGCTATGTTTGGACACCGGAATGGTTCCGGCTGACTTCAGGCATTTTCTGGAGTATCGGGAGGTTACCGGAACCCCCCGGGGAGTCAATGGGCCTTATTGGGCCTTAGTGGGAGAGAGGAGGAGGCGGCCAAGGTGGGGGCGCCCCCCAAGCCCAATCTGAATTGGGAGGGGGTGGCCCCCCTTTCCTTCTCTCCTTCTCCCTCTTCCTTCTTCTCCTACTCCAATTGGGGAAAGGGGGGAAACCTACTCCAAGTAGGAGTAGGAACCCCCCTTGGGCGCGCCATAGAGAGGGTCGCCCCTCCCGTCCTCCACTCCTTTATATACGGGGGAGGGGGGCACGCCATAGACACACAAGTTGATTGTTTAGCCGTGTGCGGTGCCCCCCTCCATAGACTTCCACCTCGGTCATATCGTTGTAGTGCTTAGGCGAAGCCCTGCATCGGTAACTTCATCATCACCGTCATCACACTGTCGTGCTGACGAAACTCTCCCTCGGCCTCAGCCGGATCAAGAGTATGAGGGATGTCACCGAGCTGAACATGTGCAGATTGCGGAGTTGTCGTGCGTTCGGTACTTGATAGGTTGGATCGCGAAGACGTTCGACTACATCAACCGCGTTTCATAACGCTTCGCTTTCAGTCTACGAGGGTACGTAGACATACTCTCCCCCTCTCGTTGCTATGCATCTCCTAGATAGATCTTGCATGATCGTAGGAATTTTTTTGAAATACTGCGTTCCCCAACAGGGGAGACTATCATTTTAAGCACAAGAGCAAGGAGTTCATCATCAACACACCATCTATTACCTTTTGGAGAGTGGTGTCTCCTAGATTGGTTAGGTGTCACTTGGGAGCCTCCGACAAGATTGTGGAGTTGAACCAAGGAGTTTGTAAGGGCAAGGAGATCACCTACTTCGTGAAGATCTACCCAAGTGATGCAAGTCCTTCGTGGACGTTGGCCATGGTGGGATAGACAAGGTTGCTTCTTCGTGGACCCTTCATGGGTGGAGCCCTCCATGGACTCGCGCAACCGTTACCCTTCGTGGGTTGAAGTCTCCATCAACGTGGATGTATGATAGCACCACCTATCGGAAACACGCCAAAAATCTCCGTGTCTGCATTGCGTTTGCTCCCTCTAAACTCCTCCCTTTACCTTCATTTCTAATGATTTACATTCCGCTGCTATACTCTTATACTTGCATGTGTAGGTTGATTGCTTGACTTGTGCTAAGTTGCTAAAATCTGCCAAGACTTAAAATTGGGAAAATGCTAGACTTTTATTTGGTCAAGTAGTCTAATCACCCCCTCTCGACATACTTTCGATTATACAAGTGGTATCAGAGCTTTGGTCTCCATTTTCCTTGATTTCCATAGCTTTGGTGATCATAGCCTTAGTTTCACAACCTAGGAGAGTATGGCATCTAGCGAGGGAAATTACCACCGTAGAGGTCCCTACTTTGATGGTACTAATTTTGCTAGTTGGAAGCATAAAATGAAAATGCATATTCTTGGACATAACCCCACCGTTTGGGCTATTGTGTGTATTGGCTTGCAAGGTGAATTCTTTGATGGGAGAGAAGCGAACCGTGAAGCTAGCGCAGAAGAGTTGAAGATGCTGCAATACAACACTCAAGCTTGCGATATCCTCTTCAACGGATTATGCCCCGAAGAATTCAACAAAATCAGCCGTCTTGAGAATGCAAAGGAAATTTGGGATACTTTGATTGATATGCACGAAGGTACCGACTCCGTCAAGGAATGCAAATTCGATGTGCTTCAAAGTCAACTTGACAAGTTCAAAATGAAGGATGGTGAAGGTGTCGCTGAAATGTACTCTAGGATTTCTCTCATCACAAATGAGATTGCCGCCTTAGGAAATGAAGAGATGACCGATAGATTCATCATCAAGAAGATCCTAAGATCCTTGGATGGAAAATATGATACCATGCGCACATTGATCCAAATGATGTCCAATTACAAAGATCTCAAGCCAACAGAAGTGATTGGAAGAATTGTTGCTCATGAGATGTCACTCAAGGATAAAGAAGAGCTTCACAACAAGTCTAGTGGTGCTTACAAAGCCTCATGTGATGATCCTACATCATCAAGTGAGAAACAAGCCTTCAATGAAGAATTGAGCTTAATGGTGAAGAATTTCAACAAGTTCTACAAGAGTAGAAGCAAAGAAAGAAGTTCCAAGTCAAGGTCTTACAATGACAAAAGATCTTCGAGTCATGAGCGTAATTGCTATAATTGTGGAAGACCCGAATAGTACTCAAATGAGTGTATGACCCCCTACAAAAGAAGAGAAGATTCACCCAAAAGGAGAAGTAGAAGAGAAGAATCACCTCCAAGAGAGAGAAGGAGTATAGATGATCTTTATAAATGAAGAACCTCTCGCAGAAGCAAGGATTCTAAAAGGAAGGACAAGTCATCAAGGAGCTACACAAAACGAAGACATCAAGCTCATGTTGGTGAATGGGCATCCGGTTTCGACTCCGACAATCACTCTGAGAGAAGTTATCACTCCGACTCCGAATATACTCAAGATAAAGGTGTTGCCGGTCTAGCACTTGTGTCAACCAACTCCTATGACATATTTGACTCACCAAATGAAGGAATTGGAAGATGCTTCATGGCTAAAGGCCCAAAGGTATCACACCCCGAGTATGTTGATTTCAATAGTGATGAAGATGATTTGCTAGGTGATGATGATTTACTTGTTGGCAACTCTAGTGATGAAAACTATGATGAAATTTCTATTAATCATGCTAATCAAGATAAAATGAATGACGATGATAAGAAGGAGATTGAGCATCTAACTAAAGAACTAAACACTCTTAAGTTAGCTCATGAAACTACATTGGAAGATCATCGAGAACTTTTAAAGACTCATGAGAAGCTACGCTTTGAAAAGCTCAACCTTGAGCAAGAGCATGGTTTCTTAAAAGCAATCAATGATGATCTTCGCAAGAAAAGTTCTACTTACATTGCCAAGTTTTACTCTTGTCTACTTACATGCCATAAGTAAATTATAGCAACAAGACTAAGAAAGATTCTTCTTTTAGTAGTAACAGTGATCATGTTAAATTCAATATTGTTGCTTCTAGTACTTCTCTTGATTCCACTAATGATTCTCTTAGCCAAGTATACTAAGCAAGAAAATATCCTATTGAAGGGAATTATAGAGAAAGGTGTTTACAAGAGCCTTGCCGGAAGTAAGCAATTTGAGGAAATTGTATGCAAGCAAGGAAGACACCGGAAGAATCAAGGTGTTGGTTTTGAATGAAAGTTCAATGGCAATGGAGTTGAGTGGGAAGAAGATCAATACCCCAAGATGAAGTTTGTTCCTCAACAAGAGAAGTATGATCATACTTCTTTCAAGGGGACACAAGCTCAAGATGATCTTCCACCACAAGATCACAAGCAAAAAGGCAAGCACAAGCTTCAAGAGAAGATTGATGCATTTGAAGAAGCTCCCAAGGCCTTGGTCAAGTGGGTTCCCAAGACTACGTCAAGTTCTACTTCATCAAGTACGACTACAACTCCAAGGATTCCCATCGAGTTGATGTGGATCCTGAAGAATAAGAACTAGAGAGTTCTTGAGGGTGACTCCGCCAACATACTTCACTCATATCATTTTGGAGAGAACAAGTGCAAACAACTTCCACATCTTGCACTAGTTCAAGGAGTCACAAACCCTCTTGTTGGTAAGACAAGGGACAAGGTAACCTAATGCTTTCATTGTCGGTGAGAACGACACCTATGGGATCACAGGGAATCCCTTCTACGGTTGGTGGGCGCGGGGCTGTGGAAAGAGCGGGTTTAGAAGATCAACACGGGGGAGTTTATCCAGGTTCAGGCTGCAAATGATGCGTAATACCCAACTCCTGCTGGTTTGTGTTTATCTAGTGTTCTTGGACTAGCTACAAAGCGTGCAGGGTCCAAAAAGTCCAAATCCCCTCACAGTATGTCATGGGCCTCCTTTTATAGTCAAAGGGGCTGCCACAGTGGCACACATGAGCTGGAAAGTTGTACAGTAGTCGAGTTTATCGCCTGACATCACGGGACAAAACACATTAAATGCACTACTTAGGTGTCCTCTCGCTTTATCGGGGATGGTAATGAAGCCCGTCCCGTCCATCGCCGCTTCGCCTTGCTCCGACACACGTCTAGGCCAACAAGGCATGCATTGCCATGTAGGCTGGCAGGCTGCTGAGCTGGCATGGTGGTAGGGTCTTCACGAAGATCTGCATGCCACCACGTAGGTGCTTGAATAGTTGGCCTAGGAGCCACGTACTGCCACGTGGGTACCTATTTAATTGGTGGGTCGGTCGCTGGGCTGGGGTGGCGACGGGACGACAAGGCCTTGTCGCGGTCTTGCTGATCTTCCCGGCAAAGGTCTTGCCAGGGCCTTGTGGGCGCCCTCGGCAAGAGTCCTGCCGGGGCCTCATGGGCATCCTCGGCAAGGAGCCTTGATGCTGTCTTGTTTCTTGGTTCCTATCTAGGCCTCGCAAGCCCTTTATCTTCACAAAAGTCTGCATGCCACCATGGAGGCGCCTCCCGAGCCTTGGTTCCGATGTGGTTGACGGCGTCGGAACTCTTAGGCTCAAGGGTGGCGGCTCTGTTGGTGTTGGGCAAGTTGCCCCGGCAAGACTCTTGCCGGGGCTATGCAAGCTCCCCTGGCAAGGCTCTTGCCGGGGAAAGCCCACGTTGTCCCTCTGCTTCTCGCACCTTCGGCTTGGCGCTGCTCTGGTAGTCTTGGGTCTTTGCTTCCTCTTCTGTCCCGCCAAGTGCGGCTGCAGGCGTGTGGCTGCGACTGCTCGTGCACAAGTAAAGGGGTACAAAAAGGACCCCTACTTTTGTACACCGATAGGAGCCCCCGGGCCTGGGTCACATATAAGCGCGGAGCATTATTGGGCCAGGCCCAGAACGGTGCGTGGGCGCACGTGTGGCGGAGTTTTACCATAGTAACTCCCTCGCCAGTTGCACTTCCCCACGACCCGCGTTGAATGCGTGACGTGGGGGTCGTGTGTGGGGTGGTTGCTGCATGCCTGCGTCACATCGTTGTAAATGGTAAAGAGGCAGCTTGCGCCTTCCCCATAAAAAGGAGAAACTGCAGGCGCGCTGCTCATTTACCCCCTGTGCCTCCTACAATCTCGGAACCTTCCTCCTCAAGCTTTTGCCTTTGCTCGCTACCGCCGCGCCCTCACTGCCCTTAATCCTCCATCCCCTCTCAGTTGCCATGGCGCCCAAGACAGGCAAAGGCAAAGGGGTGTCCAAGGACGTCAGGGAGAAAAAGGCGTCAGAGAGCGAGTTGGCGGTGCTGCAGACGCAGCATGCCTATTCCCCCTCGACGGTCGATGCGGTCCACCTCAGGGACTACTTCAAGCCTCTATGGGGGAGGAAGACGGGGCACCCTGCTATGCACATCATCCCTGCCGATTTTGCCAAGGCCGGCCCAGATCGGTACCCCTTCTTCGTCGATTAATTTTCTTACGGGCTCTGCCCCCCTTTCTCTGATTTTTTCAATGACATCATGCACACCTATGGCTTTCACCTCCTCGACTTTGCATCGGTTGCCGTGGCGTGCATGGCCCTCTTTGCCCATCTCTGTGAGGGCTTTGCCAGAATGCTCCCCATCACGGCGCTCTTCCGCCACTACTTCTTTCCTCGCATCCAGCCAGGGGATGCCATTTCTGGGTGCATCACCTAGATCCTGAGGACCCAGGAGAAGGGAACGTACCCGGAGGGTGCCCAGAAGGAGAGGTGGGACAAGTGGTGGGGCCGGTGGCTCTGGATCAGGGAGAAGGATCCTCAGGAGTTCTGCCAAGTTCGTCAGAGCCTGCCGACCCGCCGCAAGGACTGGAGTGACCTTGATGTCAACGACAAGCTCATGGTCGCCACCACTAGGACCCATCGCCTCACCATGTCCGGGCTCACCCTTGAGATTATTGGGGCTGATTTCATTCGTCGCCGAATTGCTCCGCTGCACAACAATGGGAGGCCGGCCTGGGACTTCAGGAATGCGGCCGATGTCATGAGGCTCCGGCCTGGCCTGAAGCATAACTTCACGGTGCTGGGGCATGCTCATTTTTGTCAGAGGCTCTTCCAGCTCAATGTGGATGACGATGGCAGGGCTGAGAGGACCGGCAAGGCCGCGAAGGCCGGCAAGGCCATCAAGGGGCCCTTGTTTGGGTTGCCGGCGGGAGTGGTCCCGATGAGAAACAACTCTCGCCAGTCCGCCATCATCGCCATGATGCCGTACTTCAACGCGCATGGCCTCGACCCGGCCTAGGCTGAGCCGCCAGCAGAGAAAGTGCAGGGGTTTTTAGACAACTTGTCGGAGGGCTATGTCTGCGACGAGCCGCTGCTCATCTGCGACACCACCAAGGAGGAGTTGGACTACATTGCCACTAGGGCGGCGGAAGTGGCGCCTGCCAAGGAGGCCGGCAACGCCGGCGCCGTGGAGGACGAGGCCGACACGGCCACGGAGGAGAAGGAGCTCGCACAGTGGGCGAAGTCTGCCGCAGAGGCCAGCGGCGGGGCCCCCCTTACTGAAGATGCGGGCGACAAGTCGCCTGAAGAGGAAGCCGAGGCGGGCGACCCTCCATCCGCGGGGAAGAAACGCGTCTTGCACAGGCCAGCTCCGGCAACCAGCTCAGGAGCAGCTCGTGCGCCAGTCGAGGGCGATGAAGGCCGCAGCAGCGAAGAAGACGGTGAAGGCCGCGGTGCCGAAGAAGACGACGACTGCCTCCTCCTCGTCCAAGCAACGCCGGCCCCCATCTCCTTCTCCCCCTCCCTTGGACAACACCCTGGAGGCCGAATTCGACCTTGGATCTTTTAGCCTGAAGAGGAAAAGGAAGCCAGTGGAAGAGGAGGTGGAGGACGAGTAAGTATTTCGCCCCCATCATCTCCTGACCTTACGCCTATGTTATCCTCTTTTGATTTGATGTTATCTTCACAAGGACACGGAGACGCCGGCCCAGAGGGTGGCGAAGAGGGCCAAGGCCTCGACGGGCGACAAGCCCCTGGCGGGTACTTCGCGTACGCTGGTGTTGGTGGAGAGCAGCCCGAACAGCAGCCCCCGACGCAGCCCTCGCTTCAGCCCCCAGCGTGAGTTCATCACTCACTTCTTCACTGACGAGCATTGGGGTGTGAATTCTTGATGCTGACCTTGCCGGGTTTGCAGGAGAAGAACGACAGCAGGAGGAGCCGCCGAGGGCCACTCCCAACACGCCGCCCCCTCGACTACGCCGCCCAGAGGGGCGTCCCCGGCAAGGGCATCCACCACCGAGCCCACGCGCATGGAGGAGGAGGAGGCGAGCTTGGGTGCCAGTGGTTATGCCCCGACAACGAATGTTGGCAGGGAGGGCGCCACTCTTCCCAGCCCAGTGTGGGTAAGTTGTTTGCTTTTCGTCCCTGTTCTTTCTTCTTCTTTTCGAACCTTGATCTTGGCTCCATCTCATTCCCTTTCTTGGTATCCAGACCCTTCCTCGGCGGACTGGGAGGATATTGACACCGTCATCGGGGAGGTCGCTAAGGACGCCGAGGCTGAGGCGAACAAGATTGCCACCGAGGAGGCCGCCAAGACCGCAGCTGAGGAGGCCGGTAAGGGGCCTGCCGAGGAGGCTGGCAAGGGCCTACCGGGGGGAGGGGGGCGGTAAGGCCGCTGCCAAGGAGGCTGACAAGGCCGCTGCCGGGGAGGGGGTGGTTGATGACCAACCTTCCTCCTCTGCCGTCCTTGGCCTGGGCAAGTACTTGAAGGTGGGCGACGACCTGTTCGTCCACCTCCCAGGGACGGCGAGCACCAGGGCGCCAACCGAGGGGGAGGTGTGTGATGATGAAGTGCTCGCCTCCGTCGGGCTCTAGGTTGTTAATGAACCGAGCGCGGGAGGCAGCGGTTCCCAGGAGGAGCAGCTCCTCCAAGCCATGAGCGCCAACTTCTAGAGGCTCCAGGCGCTCCATCGGGCCCACCAAGACAAGGTAAAATCCAGGATGGCAATGGTGGACAAGGTGGAGGCGGCTTTTGAGGAGCACGTCGCTGAGACACAGGTCTGGTTCGGCGAGGCCAGGGATGAACTGAGGGCCGCACAGGGTGAGCTAGAGGAGCACAAGCGGGAGCTCATCCTGAAGCAGGCCGATATCGGGAAGGCCCAGGAGGTGGCAAAGAATCAGGCAGCCGCAGACGAAGCTGCCGGCATCAGTAATAGGCCCTGCTGAACTCCCAGGAGGAGGACCTTACCGCCCGTGAGAAGGCGCTTGCTGCCACGCTCCGCGGCAAGGACGAGGAGGTCGAGAAGCTCGTCATGCAGCGGACCCTGGAGCTGGAGCAGAGGCACAAAGAGGCACTCAATGCTCAGACCCTGGTCCATGCCGACAAGCTGAAGGAGCTGGAGCTGGAGCGGGATGAGCTGAAGAAGGTGGCCTCGGAGCTAACGAAGGAGAGGGACACGGCCAACCGCACTCTTGCGGATACGAAGGTCGCCATCTCTGACAAGGACAAGCTGCTCACCGAGGCCAACGACTCCATCAATGATCTGAAGTTGAAGCTAGACGGCTTGGAGGGGAAGCTTTCGGAGGCCGGGGCTCATGAAGAGACCCTGAACAAGGTCCTGGAGGACGAGAAGCAGCCGCGGAGGAATGACACCGCCGAGCACAAGGAGTACGCGGAGGGCGTAAACCTCTGGATTAGCCGCCTCATCGACGTCGTCGGCAGGATCACCACGAAGATGGCTGCCATGGGGATACCGAATGTCAGGTACTCCCAGGAGCCGAACGTGAGCCCCAACGCCAGGCTGACCCTGCTCTTCGAGGGCGTCCTCGAAGCCTTGGAGCGACTCCGCTCCATTCGAGCAGCATATCTGGCCAACGAGTCCCGAAGGCTCTGCCGGGGCGCCCTGACCAAGGTACTCACCAAGGTGGCATTCTGGAACCCCGACGTCGACTTCGCTGACACGCTAGAGAGCTTGCCGGAAGGGACGGACCTCGTGGCGCTCAGAGAGCATATCGAGCCCATCATCAGCTACGTCGACGGAGTCCAGAGAGTGGAGGGCCAGCGTCGAGACTAGCCACCCCATTTCTCGTTGCCGCTGTGAGTTCATGACCAAGACAATTTTTATCTTAAGTTAGAACAACAGCAATTATTGATGTAATATAACTCTGTAGTACTTTAAGATGAAACATGTTATCTTCCTGTATTGATCTTTCTTTGTACATATACACCCTACGCCCAGTAGGATAGGTTCGTCGGTGCGTAAACCCATGCTATGGTGCTTTGAGGATAGATTCTTAGTAGCCTGCCAGGGTGCGCTTGCTGCTGGACAAACCACCTTGCCGCTCTCAGCGTGGCCGCTTGAACTATTGAGCGGACTCAAAATAGAACAAGGGCGTTGCTAATAGCGGGCAGGTCACCTCGCCGTTCTTAGCGCGGCCGCTCGAACTGTTGAGCGGACTCGAAACAGAACAAGGGCGTTGCCAATAGCGGAAGTGTCCCATTGCGTGTAGGTTTTCCGTACAAAGAGCAAGATCTTTCGAGGAGAATAACCTTATATTAAGAAGAAATGCTTAAGGTTGTGCATGACTTAGCTTTTTACGACCATGTGGACGGTCGTTGCGGCTGCGGGCGGCACCAGAGCGTGGCTGATTGATGTCGCCTTCTCCTCTCGAGCCATCGCGATGAAGGAGTCGATAAGTTGACTCCAAAACCGGATTTTCATAGCCTGCGCCCCCTGCCTGGCGCGCCAAAGATGTGGGTGAGAACGACACCTATGGGATCACAGGGAATCCCTTCTACGGTTGGCGGATGCGGGGCTGTGGAAAGAGCGGGTTTAGAAGATCAACACATGGGAGTTTATCCAGGTTCAGGCCGCAAATGATGCGTAATACCCTACTCCTGCTGGTTTGTGTTTATCTGGTGTTCTTGGACTAGCTACAAAGTGCGCAGGGTCCAAAAAGTCTGAATCCCCTCACAGTACGCCGCTGGCCACCTTTTATAGTCAAAGGGGATGCCATAGTGGCACACAAGAGGTGGAAAGTTGTACAGTAGTCGAGTTTATCGCCTGACAACGAGACAAAACGCATTAAATGCGCTACTTAGGTGTCCTCTCGCTTTATCGGGGATGGTAACGAAGCCCGTCCCGTTCGTCACCGCTTCGCCTTGCTCCGACACGCGTCCAGGCCAACAAGGCATGCAACGCCATGTAGGCTAGCAGGTTGCTAAGCCGGCGTGGTGGCAGGGTCTTCACGAAGATCTGCATGCCACCACGTAGGTGCTTGAATAGTTGGCCTGGGAGCCACGTACTGCCATGTGGGTACCTGTTTAGTTGGTGGGTCGGCCGCTGAGCTGGGACGGTGACGGGGCGGCAAGGCCTTGGCGCGGTCTTGCTGATCTTCCCGACAAGGGTCTTGCCAGGACCTTGTGGGCGCCCTCGGCAAGAGTCTTGCCAGGGCCTCATGGGTATCTTTGGCAGGAGCCTTGCCGGGGCCTCGTGGGCATCCTCGGCAAGGAGCCTTGCTACTGTCTTGTTTCTTGGTTCCTATCTAGGCCTCGTAGGCCCTTTGTCTTCACAAAGATCTGCATGCCACCATGTAGGCACCTCCCGAGCCTTGGTTCCGATGTGGTTTTTGGTGTTGGAACTCTTAGGCTCAAGGGTGGCAGCTCTGCTGGTGTTGGGCAAGTTGCCCCGACAAGACTCTTGCCGGGGAAAGCCCACCTTGTCCCTCAGCTTCTCGCTCCTTCGGCTTGGTGCTGCTCTAGTAGTCTTGGGTCTTTGCTTCCTCTTCTGTCCTGCCAAGCGCGGCCGCAGGCGTGTGGCTGCGACTGTCCGCACACAAGTAAAGGGGTACAAAAAGGACCCCTACTTTTGTACACCGACATTCATGGACATCATCATCTATGAACTTCATTCTATGTCCATGTATATCCTTGTTTGTTCCTTGTGGAACTAACCCGTGTAGGTATTGAAAGTGCAACTCATTCAAATGGATTGCTTCGAATGATCTACATCAGCATTGAGCATCCACATCTTCAACATCTACATGAAGTCATCATCGACAAAATCCAAGGTTAGTTCATCCCTCTTAGAGTGTATATCACATCTAGGGGGAGCTTTACTCTAAGACTTGAGCTAAATCAACTCTAATGGTGTGAACACAAGAATGCTTTATGTAAAAGTGGTAACCCCACTTGTGCTTAAACGATGAGTATGACCTACAATCAAATGTTCTCATCTGACTCCTCAGTTAATATACTCATATATATGACCTAGTCATCGCAAAATTGCTTGATAGGTGCTAGAGTGTTTGTGCATGCTTTGTCACATATTTCATTTGCCATTTTATTGTGTGAGCATGTTGGTTGCATATTTTACTCATTCGAGGACATCCATTTGTTGCTTTGATTGTTTGGATCTTTTTCTTTTGCCAAATGGATGGACAAGAATGCCTAAGAACCTCCTCTAGCTATCTATGCTTTTCTCGTCTCAAACTCTATTCATGCTACATCACAAAGTTTGATCAAGTCAGATTCAAACACTCTGTGTGAGGAGCACTCGGAGTCCCCGATTCGTCATAGACTTAAACTTCCAAAACCTCTCTGTGCATTTCGGTCTGACCGATTCATCCTTTCCGGTATGACCGAGTTCACTGAGTTGATCTAGGTTTTCAATCTCGGTGCAACCGATTAGAACATTTCGGTCGCACTGAGTTGCAGTAACCGCTTGCGATTCTGCATCTCGGTGCCACCGAGTTGTTCCACTCGGTCACACCGACAGGGTCAGGATATATATACCGTCGGGTCAAATTTTGGAAATTTCTCCAAAACCCTTCACCCCGCACGTGTCCTGCTCTGCCGCCTCGGTCTCCGGATCATCCTCTTGTCGCCAGCGACCTCCCGCCATTGGTCTCCGTCGCTGTCAACAGAATTCAACCCCGCCGTTGCCGCCATAGCGAACTCACCGCCGAACTAGGGTATGAGTTCGAAACTTTGTGTTGTTCCTTACTCCAATTCTTAGCACAAAGCAAATGCCATGTTCTTTACCACGTATGAGATCATCCTGTCCAGGAAAAACATCCCTTAGATTAGGTTTGATTCGAAAATTTAGGGTTAGGTTTCTGCCGAACTCATCTCGGACCGATCGAGTTGTGGAAATTGGTCTCACCGATTTGGCCTAGGCCATTACACTTGCACTTTTCGGTCTGACCGAAAGTTGCAAATCGGTGTGGCCGAGTTCAACTCTCAGTGAAACCGTAGCAAACTCGGAGTCACCGAACCGTGTCTCGGTCTGACCGATTTCACTAGTTTAGACTCCAAAAGTTGCTTCGGTGTCACCGAGTTTAACAAATCGGTAGCTCCGGAATGCTTTCTCTGGAAAACTAAAACTAAGTTTTTGACTCATTTGTTTTGCAAAAACTCTGCACTTTGTGATGCTCATCCACTCTATCTCATCTATAACTATTCACAAGGTCAGAAGTCAGTTTGCTTTGTCAGAATGTTAGATCAGAGTGATAGCCAAAATAAGTCAGAGGAGCAGATGAACCCGAGTGAGGGCACTAGTCCCTCTAGAAGCTATGATGATGGTAGCAGGAGTACCCCAAGCAACTTGCCAAAGGCAGCTACAAGGACAAGGATGAAGAGAAACTCAAACTCAGAGGATGAGGATTATTTTGTAGCTGAGGAAGAGGTCAGTTCCAAGAAGAAGGTGCTGAAAAAGGAATATGCTGCTGCAACAAAGCCTGGCATGCACAAGAAGGCCCCCTGCAAAGAGGGTGTCAACCTTAAAAGCCAGAGCCTCAACTATTGAATCTTCCAAGTCAAATGTTGAAGAGGCTACTAGAGAGGGCAAGAAAAGGAAAGAAAGGGTCAAGAATACCATAGCAAAAGTCACTGTGAATCTTCTAAGTCAAATGTTGAAGAGGCTGCTGGAGAGGGCAAGAAAAGGAAAGAAAGGGTCAAGAAGACCATAGCAAAAGTCATTGGAAGATCCTCCATGATGGAAGATCCAGAAGAAGAAGAAGGTGCTGCACCAGCATCAAAGTCTCAAAAGCTGATGGGAGATGCCATCAAGTCTGGGGCTCCCCCTTATAAGCCCAAGACAACTCCCAAAGCTTCTGCTCCAGCTCCAAAGACTGCACACAAGAGGAGCACAAGGAATATTTCTGCTGCTGAGAAGAACAAGGCCCAAGTGCGTGAGATTGATGAAGAAGATGCTGAAGCCCAAGTGCTTAGGAAGCTCAAACCCAAGACTCCATATCATGATGACAGTCATCCAGTGGCAGAAGACATGAACATCACGAAGGATGCAGGTCTCAGACTTTGGAGACAAACTGATCCATATGCTGCAAGGAGAAGGACTGCTGTGGACTACAGGTTCCATACAAAGAGCAGCAAGATTTCTATGAGACCATCTTGCTTGATAAGAAGCCCATTGTGTGTGATATGAAGTGGGCAGATTGGGAATACATTGATGAGAATGGAAGATCATTTTATAGGAGTGCATGAAAGTTTCAGATCTTGTGGAGTAGATGACTTTGTGGGTCGAAACTCACTAAGTGGAACGACGAGCTTATTATGCAATTCTACTCCACAACACACTTCTATCCTGATGGTAGAATTGTTTGGATGTCTGAGGGTACAAGTTACTAATCAACAGTTGATGAGTGGGCAAAATTTATCAATGCCCCTGAAGAGCATGAGAATGACTTGGATGTCTATGCCAAGAAGAAGAAAGACCACAACTCAATGGCCAACACGTACAAGGAGATTCCTGACAAAGCCCTGGAAACTCATAAGTTGGGCTCTATTCATTATCTGTTATCTGGTTTGGCCACAATCAACACTATATTGAGGCATACATTATTGCCCAAATCTAGAGATCATAAGATGATCAGAGGCCATTCCATCAACTTGCTGCAATTGTTTGATGTGCCCCAGAAATTCAAAGTCACGAGCCTGATTGTGGAAAGAATCAAGAGGACAGCTGCAGATCAGAAGAGATCATATGGGTATGCTCCACATATTCAGATGCTCATCAACTCCAAGATGGGCACATGCACCTACTTGTTAGATAAGGAGCATCTACCCTTGAGACCAGATTTTGAGGACAACACTGTTTTCATGACTAAAGAAGATCCTACATCTGCACAAGCACAAGAGGAAAGAGAGAAAGCCGAAGCTGAGAAAGCTGCAAAGATGCCAAGTGTTGAAGAGGCATCTCAAGTGTTTCTCAAGAGCAAACAAGATCAACTTGGATATTTGATTCAAGCCACCTTGAGGATTGAGAAGGGCTTGGCCACCCTGACTCAGAACCAAGAGATCCTGGAAAGGATCATTGAAACAAAGTTCTATGATCTTGATCTAAAAGTGACAGAGATGCAAACATCAGTTGAGCAGCTCCAAGAAGAAGCTGAGGAGAGGAAAGGGTAGGATACCACAATTGCCTTTTAGAGAGTGCCAAGAGGTCAGAGATCTGCTGCAGTGCCAGTGACTGACACTAAAGCTACTACATCAGCACTTGCAGCCACAACATCAGTGCCACCTCTAGATGCCACTCCACCAGCTCCAACGACTTCCACATATGCATTCATCCTTGGAGTCCTCTCAACGCCTCCTCCCGAAGATCAAGCCTAGAGCGACGCATAGCACTATGAATTTTCAAACTTTTTGGTAACTTGTTGCCAAAGGGGGAGAAATGTATAGATCATAGGCTTCGAGAGAGAGAGAGAGAGAGAGCTTTTCTTCTTTTGCCTTCTTTGTCGTTTGGTTGAGACTTTTGTGTGCTTTCTTGATACTTTATGTCTATGTGTGTGTGAGATACTTGTATGATCATGTGGTTGATCATATCATACATTAATGCTTGTGCTTGAATGATGTTATCTCTTATCTATTCTATATGATAATTCATTTTGCCTTGGTGATGAGTGTATGTTTTTACTTTCTACCATTTTGAGTGCTCCACCAAGATGTATGTGACATGGAAGAGTAACCCATGATCCTAATTGATTGTGCATTTGCATTCAAAAGAAAATTTTAAATAATGCACAAATTGAGGGGGAGCTCCTACTTATCACATACGTCTCAAAGCGATGATGAATTTCAATCTTATTATCATTTGTCGAAGCTTTGATCTATATGTTGTCATCAATTACCAAAAAGGGGGAGATTGAAAGTGCAACTATCCCTGTGTGGTTTTGGTAATTCCTAACAACATATAGCTCATTGAACTAATGCTCTTTCAAGATGATCATTTCGGAAAGTTCAATCATTGGCATGGCATGGACTAGGAATGTGGACCCCTCAAAATGCTAAGGACACATATTGGCTCAAGCTCAAGACTCTACCTTTTCATTTTAGTGATCAAAGATCACATTGAGTCCATAAGAAAAGCCAATACTATTAAAAGGGGATGAGGTGTTGCTTAATGGCTTGCTTGCTCAAAATGCTTAGTGATATGCTCCAAAAGTCCTCAACCACTTTCTCATATCCACATATGTCCCAAACCAAAAGTCAATCTCGGCCCCACTGATTTGATCTATCCAGCGCCACCGAGTTCATTTGACATAGCCACAGCCAGAAACCCTAATCAGTTCGATCTCACCGAGATGGGATTGCAAACTCTCTGTTTCCCTTCGTAACATTTCAGTCTAATCGAGGTGAGCGATCGGTCCCACCAAGTTTTCCTAACCAACTCTCTATTTGCCTATTACAGAAACCGGTCCCACCGAATTTATGTGATCAGTCTCATCGAGATTATGTTATGCCCTAACCCTAATGAAATCGGTCCCACCGAGTTGACATGTCGGTCCCACCGAAAATCCTAACGTTCACATTTTGAACTAAATCAGTCTGACCGAGTTTTATGATTCGGTCTCACCGAGTTTGGTAAATTGTGTGTAATGGTTAGATTTTGTGTGGAGGCTATATATACTCCTCCACCCACTCTTCATTCGTGGAGAGAGCCATCAGAACATGCCTACACTTCTACCATTCATTTTCTGAGAGAGAACCACCTACTCATGTGTCGAGACCAAGATATTCCATTCCAACCACAAGAATCTTGATCTCTAGCCTTCCCCAAGTGGCTTTCCACTCAAATCATCTTTCCACCAAATCCAAATCTGTGTGAGAGAGTTGAGTGTTGGGGAGACTATCATTTGAAGCACAAGGGCAATGAGTTCATCATCAACACACCATCTATTACCTTTTGGAGAGTGGTGTCTCCTAGATTGGTTAGGTGTCACTTGGGAGCCTTCAACAAGATTGTGGAGTTGAACCAAGGAGTTTGTAAGGGCAAGGAGATCACCTACTTCGTGAAGATCTACCCAAGTGAGGCAAGTCCTTCATGGGCGATGGCCATGGTGGGATAGACAAGGTTGCTTCTTCGTGGACCCTTCGTGGGTGGAGCCCTCCATGGACTCGCGCAACCGTTACCCTTCATGGGTTGAAGTCTCCATCAATGTGGATGTACGATAGCACCACCTATCAGAACCACGCCAAAAATCTACGTGTCTACATTGCATTTGCTCCCTCTAAACTCCTTCCTTTACCTTCATGTGCAATGGTTTACATTCCGCTGCTATACTCTTATACTTGCATGTGTAGGTTGATTGCTTGACTTGTGCTAAGTTGCTAAAATTTGCCAAGACTTAAAATTGGGAAAAGGCTTGATTTTTATTTGGTCAAGTAGTCTAATCACCCCCTCTAGACATACTTTTGATCCTACAACAATGCACTACACTTGCCATGTGGCAACAACTATAGTTTCCATGTGCAGTGCACTTCAGTTGCCATATGGCAACAACTTCAGTTGCCATGCGCAATGAACTACAGTTGCCATGTGTCAACAACTACAGTAGCCATTTGCAAATGCATTGTAGTTGCTATGTACAGTCCATGCGCAATGCACTGCACTTGCCATGTGACAACAACTATAGTTGCCATGTGCAGTGCACTTCAGTTGCCATATGGCAACAACTACAACTGCCATGTGCAACTAACTACAGTCGCCATGCGACAACATCTACAGAAAACAACGGTTGTCATCTCGTAAATAAAAAATTAGTTGCCATGTATATATGAACAAGAACTGCCAAATTAGGTAACCTGGAAATGACAACTACATGTGCATCCCATAAGATTTGCCATAAGAATTCAGAAACCAAAAGCTTGCGGCAAATGTTAGACAAAAAATGTAGAAACAAAATGATAAACGCAAAAGTTTATCTTGCACTATAGGCTCTGCAAACTTCACATCCTTCCTGCCATCAGCCATTGGCTGTGCCATCATTGAGACCGTGCCTGCCGGAAAAGCAAAGGCAACATGCATAGGATCATGCACTGGTTCGTCCTAAGTGTGATCGATGCCAAGACTAAAGCTCGGTGGGGCGAAAGCCATGGGGTGCCTCTCCTGCCTACCAGCCAGATTGCGAACAAATTGTTTGGCAGAATCTAGAGGTGACAGATCAACGAACATGTCTGCCTCGTCTGCTGCAGGATCATCAGGCTTATTAGTAGGGCAGGGCATGCTGTCAGCGGTCTCAATCACAAATTTCTTGCCTATCTTCCTGTTTGGGCTGTAGGGGACACCAATGTTGACAAGGAGCTAAGAAGTGCGCAGATTTAAGCTGGTGTTCTCCACGGAAGTAAAAGACGCAGTCTGCTCTGAACGTCCACCTCCTTTAGTGGTGCACTGCTTACCACCTGCATCTGTTGTATTTCGGACTTCCGTCTTCTCGACTACATTGCTTTTGGCAGAAGGTGGGAACAGTGTGGAAGCAGGCACGTAACCAGAGTCACCTCTGCTGCTCTTAACTACCTCTGGTGCATTGGATAACTATGCAGCATTCTTGCGGGGGCTACGCCTCCTAGGTGGCAGGCCAGCTCGCACAACAGTTGCAGTAGCAGCCTCTAGGCCAGCTCGCACAATGGTTGCAGTAGCAGCCTCTGGGCTATGCCTCCTAGGTGTTGTGCAATGAGAGTCATCTATGGATGGCCCGTCATTCTGAAATGTGGTTGCAGCCCCTTCTTTCGTGGACACAGAAGTGCCACCAGCCACACGCTTGGAATCCATATCAGATGAGCGGGAATCTTCCTTGTTTAGGTTGAGCTCGGGAGCGTCCACGTCAACACTTACTGATCGGGTGTCATGGGTCACAACAAGATCTCTCATTGTCACCAAGGTAGGCAATATCTCAGCAGTCCTGTCAGATACTGACTCTTCACTCCCAAATGTACAGATGCCTGCTGTTGTAGTCTGCACATCTGCAACCGGCGGAGATGGGCGGCTGCTTGCATCAGAGCTAGAAGGAACAGTGGACGATGCAGTGCCAGATTTGTCGACTGGCAGCTCATGAATATCTACATTATCAGACGTCGACAACTTGGAGTGAATGCGTTCAAGTGGGTCTTTGGTAGTGCGATTGGTCGAGCATGCAGTAGTCTTCTTCACCCTGCAAAAAATGTGTCGAATGATAAGACAACCATTCAAGAAAACGCATGAATAGAACAAAAAGGTGAGCGCCAGGAACAAAATAATCACCATGGTAGTCATCATAAAATGAAAATGTGTGATATGCCAGAGCTACCATTTGAAAACAAGGTATGGATGAACACACATGA
Source organism: Triticum dicoccoides (assembly GCF_002162155.2). NCBI lineage: Eukaryota > Viridiplantae > Streptophyta > Magnoliopsida > Poales > Poaceae > Triticum > Triticum dicoccoides. The sequence goes on from NC_041388.1 coordinate 151,985,123, forward strand.
AATGCAAGCGGTTGAAGTTAGTGGAAGCTGCTAGTTGCCATATGAGTGGACAAGATTTGCCATGTGGTCTAGTAAGCAGTTGCCATGCAGAAGAAGCAGGAGTTGCCATGCAACAAATTTAGATTATAAAACAGCAGTTGCCATGCAGGACAGATATGAGTAGCCATGTGGAAAGTTAGACAGTTTCCATGAGAGGCAGACAATAGTTGCCACGAAAATGGGTCAAGTAAAAAGTTGTATGTGATTTAGAATGCATCAAACAAAATTAGCATTAGGACAATAAATAACTTGTCAAGCTCAACACGTGCAATTGCCATGAAAAAGTTCAAAGAGAATGCATTTCCGTATCACGACGTAATGAAGATAGCTCAATCACAAAAAAGGAGATAAAAAACAGGGAGAACCCACCTCTTGATTGTCTTCCTCAAGTCTTCCAGCACGACATGATCCCCGGTGTTGGATGTCGATGTGCATGGAGACGACCTAGTGGAAGTGGTGGCACCAGCAGTGGGAGCCCCCTTGTTCAACCGGGTAGAAACACGGGTTGGCGTGGGTGCTTGTTTCTACTTAACTGATCGTCCACCAACTGTCGCCTCACTACACAGAGAAAAATGGCAAAAGAGAGCAAAGCAATGCAAAATATAACCAAGTGTGAGAAACAAAAATCATGGTGCATAAAGCAATGAAAAAAGTCGGGCTGTTAAAAAGGAAGAACAAATAAAATGCTAAAGAAACATCGAACCTCCTCCTAGTAGCTACGGGATCGGTCCTACACCTCTTGCCAATAGAGCCCTTGCCAGCATCCTCTGGATCCCTGCCCCTCTTTGAGAGCGAAACCCCCGCGTCTCTCGCAACAGTTGGATCAAGGCCTCCCTCTGGTCGAGGAACTTTCGGTGCATCCTTATGAAGGAAATATGCCCTAGAGGAAATAATAAAGTTGTTATTTGTATTTCCTTATATCATGATAAATGTTTATTATTCATGCTAGAATTGTATTAACCGGAAACTTAGTACATGTGTGAATACATAGACAAACACAGTGTTCCTAGTATGCCTCTACTTGACTAGCTTGTTAATCAAAGATGGTTAAGTTTCCTAGCCATAGACATGTGTTGTCATTTGATGACTATGATCAAATCATTAGAGAATGATGTGATGGACAAGACCCATCCATTAGCTTAGCATAATGATCGTTTAGTTTTTCTGCTATCGCTTTCTTCATGACTTATACATGTTCATCAAACTATGAGATTATGCAACTCCCGAATACCGGAGGAACACCTTGTGTGCTATCAAACATCACAACATAACTGGGTGATTATAACGATGCTCTACAGGTGTTTCCGATGGTGTTTGTTGAGTTGGCATAGATCGAGATTAGGATTTGTCACTCTGTGTATCAGAGAGGTATCTTTGGGCCCTCTCGGTAATGCACATCACTATGAGCCTTGCAAGCAATGTGACTAATGAGTTAGTCATGGGATGATGCATTACGGAACGATTAAAGAGACTTGCCGGTAACGAGATTGAACTAGGTATGTTGATACCGACGATCGAATCCCGGGCAAGTAACATACCGATGACAAAGAGAACAACGTATCTTGTTATGCGGTTTGACCAATAAAGATCTTCATAGAATATGCAGGAGCCAATATGAGCTTCCAAGTTTCACTCTTGGTTATTGACTGGATAGATGTATCGGTCATGTCTACATAGTTCTCGAACCCGTAGGGTCTGCACGCTTAAAGTTCGATGACAATTTGTATTATGAGTTTCGTGTTTTGATGAACCAAAGTTTGTTCGGAGTCCCGGATGAGATCACGGACATGACGAGGAGTCTTGAAGTGGTCGATACATAAAGATTGATATATTGGAAGGCTACATTCGGACACCGGAATGGTTCGAGTCGTTTCGGATAAGTTTTGGAGTACCGGGGGTTACCGGACCCCTCCCAGGAAGTTAATGGGCCATCATGGGCCTTAGTAAAGAAGAGAGAGCCGGCCAGAGGTGGAGCCCCCCTTGCCCAGTCCGAATTGGACAAGGGGAGGGGGCGGCGCCCGCCTCCTTCCTTCTCTTATTTTCCTCCTTCTCTTCTTCTCCTACTTGGACTAGGAAAGGGGGGTAACAAATCCTACTTGGACCGGGAGTCCAAGTAGGAATCCCCCCATGGCGCGCCCCCTCTAGGGCCGGCCACCTCTCCTCCCCCCTTTATATATGTGGGAAGGAGGCACCCCAAAGGCACACCAAAGTTTCTCTTAGCCGTGTGCGGTGCCCTCTCCACAGTTACACACCTCGGTCATATCATCATAGTGCTTAGGCGAAGCCCTGCGCCGGTAAACTTCATCATCACCGTCGCCACGCCGTCGTGCTGAAGGAACTCTCCCTTGGCCTCAACTGGATCAAGAGTTCAAGGGACATCATTGAGTCGAACGTGTGCTGATTGAGGAGGTGCCGTACATTCGGTACTTGGATTGGTTGGATCGCGGAGATGTTCAACTACATCAACCGCGTTACTAAACGCTTCCGCTTTCGGTCTACGAGGGTACATAGACACACTCTCCCCTCTCATTTCTATGCATCTCCTAGATAGATCTTGCGTGATCGTAGGTAATTTTTTTGAAATACTGCATTCCCCAACAGTGGCATCTGAGCCAGGTCTATGCGTAGATGTTATATGCACGAGTAGAACACAATGAGTTGTGGGTGATAATAGTCATACTGCTTACCAGCAACATCGATGAGGACATCTCGGTCTTCAAAACAATACCAATCATCTCTAGACAAATTGCACGTTGTAAAAAACAAGTACATGATCAGATGCAACACAATTCAAAGGTGAAAGCTACAAATGAGGATTGCATTATTTCTTTGCATGGATATTATCTACTTCCCTTCTACATATGTTTTGCAGATCAAAGAGAGTCGAGGAAGACTCTTCACCAAGGGAGGGAGGATGATGAGCACATGGGTACATCATACATGACATTTCAGAAAAATGCACAATTTAGTTGGAAAGAATTACTAAGCCGAATCAAGAAAACACATTGCCAGGTGAACGCTAACTTAAGTTCATACCACAATATTGAAAACATGGCTGCACTTTATTTGTAGAACTTAGGTATCACATGGAAGAAGTCCAACAACTTACGAGCTCTTGAAGCAATCGGTTTGGAGGAACAAGTTTGGAGGAAACAATTTTCAAGTGAAGCTGATGTTGTCAGTTTTTACCTCTAATGTTTTGGTGTGCCACACCCATATGGTGGAGAGATGGGGCTATAGGGGTACATCAACAGAAGCTACATCAAATTATCTTTCCAATGCAAAAAACCTCACATCATTTGGAGTTGTGAGTTAAAAGTGTAGTCATTCTCGTGGAAGGTGTCTAGGCTGTCAAGGCTTCGCGAATTTCCGAGGAGCTCTCCAACAACTCCCAAATTTGACTGCTTATTCCCCCAAGAAAGCCATGCAAACCTGTTTACTTTTGAAACCATTTTCACACCTAGCCCAGGGGGGTTGTCCCTGCTATAAAACCCCATCTCCCCCATCCTCTAGAGAAAACCTTTTGTCAAACCATTCAGCTACAAGCTTATGCAGCAAGACTGCTAGAGAGATCTGAGAGATCTTGCTACCTTTGGTCTTGTGAGTTCATTCGGATTCGCGAGAAGGAGCCTCTGGTTCCCTCTAGTTCGTGTTCTACGGTTTCGGCCGTTTTGTGTGGATTAGTCCCGGTTTGTGGTTCTGCGATTGTTCGGAGAACGGGTTGGAGTTCTTGTAGCTTCAATCACCCATCCCCAACGTATGGGTTGCATCTAACCTTGGCAGGTATAAAGCTAGTTATCCCGGCTGCTTGCAGCTAGTTGTCCCTCCCGATTCGATCCTACGATGTGACGATTGGGCCACCCTCGGGCGTGAACTCGTTCATCGGGTTCCCACCTATCATCTGGCGTCAGAGCCTTCGTTGACACGGTAGGATCTGTTATCAAAGTTTATCTTGCTATCATCCCTTTAGATCGAGTGTTTTTCATGCTATATTTTCTGTCCTAGAAGTCCAAAGCCCCACCAAAAATAAATCCAAGCCTTGTTGGTGCTGAGATCTTGTTGTTGCATACCTTGCATGTTCTTCATCTTTTAGATCTGCACCAATTTCATCTTCATAGTTGTTTTTAGATTTGGTTGTTGTGCTTTGGAAAAAGAGAGAAAAAAGTGGCAAAAAAATCAAAGAGAAAAAAAGAGTGGCAAAAAAAGTCAAGAGAGAAAAAGAAAGTTATGTGCAAGATCCAAAAGTTTTAGCTTGGTAGAAAAAATTTCAGAAGCTCGTGTGTTGTGTGTTTTTCAATCTTGGTGCAAAGGTGTAGCAGATCTATCCCCATATTTTCTTGGTTTGCATCAACTTGATTTCAGCACAAGCCCCTTTTTGTTTACCCCACCGAGCTCCACCAAAAACCGAAGCTAGTTCTTTGATCCTTGTCTTTTAATCGCTTTAACACATCCGGGAGAAGCATAATCTGATGTGAACTCATAAGAAATTTGGTGAGTAAGAGGTGAGGTTGTGTGATTCCACAAAATTATCCTATTCCACTTTTTAGCCCTACTAACATGGCAGGATCTACACCAAGTGTGCGTCGAAAGAATCATGGAGAAGGAAATTGTTTGGCCACCCGCGCTGATGTGCAACAACTCGAGAACAACATACTACAAGCCATGGAGAGGACGCTTCACGAGCATCTTCCAACAGGTGGCGAGGGAGTCCTGGATTAGGGGGTTTCCAGATAGCCGGACTATACCTTCGGCCAGACTCCTGGACTATGAAGATACAAGATTGAAGACTTCGTCCCGTGTCCGGAAGGGACTTTCCTTGGCGTGGAAGGCAAGCTTGGCGATACAGATATGCCGATCTCCTACCATTGTAACCGACTCTGTGTAACCCTAGCCCTCTCCGGTGTCTATATAAACCGGAGGGTTTTAGTCCGTAGGACGAACAACAATCATACCATAGGCTAGCTTCTAGGGTTTAGCCTCCTTGATCTCGTGGTAGATCTACTCTTGTACTACCCGTATCATCAATATTAATCAAGCAGGAGTAGGGTTTTACCTCCATCGAGAGGGCCCGAACCTGGGTAAAAACATCGTGTCCCTTGTCTCCTGTTACCATCCGCCTAGACGCATAGTTCGGGACCCCCTACCCGAGATCCGCCGGTTTTGACACCGACATTGGTGCTTTCATTGAGAGTTCCTCCGTGTCGTCACTTTTAGGCCCGATGGCTTCTCCGATCATCAACAGCGATGCGATTCAGGGTGAGACCTTTCTCCCCGGACAGATCTTCGTATTTGGCGGCTTTGCACTGCGGGCCAATTCGCTTGGTCATCTGGAGCAGATCGAAAGCTACGCCCCTGGCCATCAGGTCAGATTTGGAAGTTTGAGCTACACGGCCGACCTTCGTGGAGACTTGATCTTCGATGGATTCGAGCCGCAGCCGAGCGCGCCACACTGTCATGATGGGCATGATCTAGCTCTGCCGGCAAATAGTGCCCTGGAGGCCGCACCCGCATCAGCTCCGACCCTTAATTCGGAGCCAACTGCGCTAATCAAGGATGGGTGGTTGGACACCGCCTCGGGGGCTGCAATCTCTACGGCGATCGAGCCGAACACCAGCCCTATTCTCTACAAAGCCTGTGACTCCAAGGAGCCGGACTCCTCTCCAGACTTCGAGCCCTCCGCGCCCCTACCGATCGAACCCGATTGGGCGCCGACCATGAAGTTCACCGCCGCGGACATCTTTCAGCATTCGCCCTTCGGCGATATTCTGAATTCACTAAAGTCTCTCTCTTTATCAGGAGAGCCCTGGCCGGACTATGGTCAGCAAGGTTGGGATGCGGATGATGAAGAAATTCAAAGCCCACCCACCACCCACTTCATAGCCACTGTCGATGATTTAACCGACATGCTCGACTTCGACTCCGAAGACATCGACGGTATGGACGCCGATGCAGGAGATGATCAAGAACCAGCGCCTATAGGGCACTGGAAAGCCACCTCGTCGTATGATATATACATGGTGGACACCCAAAAGAAGGCAATGGCGATGGAACAGCGGAGGATGACCCCTCCAAGAAGCAGCCTAAGCGCCGACGTCAGCGGCGCCGCTCTAAATCCCGCCAAAGCAAAAACGGTGATTCCGGCATGGGAGATAATAACACCCCGGACAGTGCCGAAGAAAACCACCTCCAGCAAGATTCAGCACAAGAGGATGGAGAAGCCATCCCTCATGAGAGAGCGGCAGACAGAGAGGTCGAGGACGATAATTATATGCCTCCCTCCGAAGACGAGGCAAGCCTCGACGATGACGAATTTGTCATGCCGGAGGATCTCGTCGAACAAGAGCGTTTCAAACGCAGGCTTATGGCCACGGCGAGCAGCCTAAAGAAAAAACAACAATAGCTTAGAGCTGATCAAGATTTGCTAGCCGACAGATGGACTGAAGTCCTTGCGACCGAAGAGTATGAACTCGAACGCCCCTGCAAGAGCTACCCAAAGCGCATGTTGCTACCCCGATTAGAGGAGGAAGCACCTAAACCTACATCACCAGCGCATGATGCAGCCGACCGGCCACCCCGTGGCCGCGACAGAGAAGCCTCTCGGCCCTCCACTCCAGCCGCACCCCAGCGCCGCTCAAAAAATACCAAGGCACGGGAAAACACACCAGACCTGCGAGATATATTGGAGGACAAGGCAACGCAAACAAGATCGATCTACAGATCGCGTGGGCACCCTACGGCACGAGACGGTAATCGTCACTCCGGATACAGTAAATCCGGCCGGGCCGAACATAGTAGACAAAGCTCGTTTGAGCTGTGTCGTGATATAGCCCAATACAGAGGCGCCGCACACCCGCTATGCTTCACAGATGAAGTAATGGATCATCAAACCCCCGAGGGTTTCAAACCCGTGAACATCGAATCATACGATGGCACAAACAGATCCCGCGGTATGGATCGAGGACTATCTCCTTCATATCCACATGGCCCGTGGTGATGACCTACACGCCATCAAATACCTCCCACTCAAGCTTAAAGGACCAGCTCGGCATTGGCTTAACATCCTGCCAGCAGAATCAATTGGTTGTTGGGAGGACCTGGAAACGACATTCCTCGACAATTTCCAGGGCACTTATGTGTGACCACCAGACGCCGATGACCTTAGCCACATAATTCAGCAGCCAGAGGAATCGGCCAGACAATTCTGGACATGGTTCCTAACCAAGAAAAATCAAATCGTTGGCTGTCCGGATGCAGAGGCCCTAGCAGCCTTCAAGCATAACATCCACGACGAGTGGCTTGCACGACACCTAGGACAGGAAAAGCCGAAATCTATGGCAGCCCTCAAGACACTTATGACCCGCTTTTGCGCGGGAGAAGACAGTTGGCTAGCTCGCAGCAATAACATGACCAAGAGCCCTGGTAATTTGGATACTAAGGACAGCAGTGGCAGGTCGCGTTGCAACAAGCAAAAGCGCCGCATTAACGGCAACAATGCTGAGGATACGACAGTTAATGCCGGATTTAGAGGCTCTAAACCCGGTCAGCGGAAAAAACAATTCAAAAGAAATACTCCGGGCCCATCCAGTTTGGACCAAATACTCGACCGCTCATGCCAGATACATGGCACCGCCGAAGAACCAGCCAATCACACCAACATGGATTGTTGGGTGTTCAAGCAGGCATGCATAGCGATGACGAGGAGGAGCCCCGACCACCGAACAACAGTGGACAGAAAGGTTCCCCCCCACAAGTGCGAACGGTGAACATGATATACGCAACCCACGTCCCCAAGAGGGAGCGGAAGCGTGCGCTAAGGGACGTACACGCGATGGAGCCAGTCGCCCCAAAGTTCAACCCATGGTCTTCCTGCCCGATCACTTTTGATCGAAGGGACCACCCCACTAGCATCCGTCATGGCGGATTCACCGCATTGGTTCTAGACCCAATTATTGACGGATTTCACCTCACTAGAGTCCTTATGGACGGCGGCAGCAGCCTGAACCTGCTTTACCAGGATACAGTGTGGAAAATGGGCATCGATCCCTCGAGGAATAAACCCACTAAAACGACCTTTAAAGGCGTCATACCAGGTGTAGAGGCCAATTGTACAGGCTCAGTTACACTTGAAGTGGTCTTCGGATCTCCGGATAATTTCCGAAGCGAGGAGTTAATCTTCAACATAGTCCCGTTCCGCAGTGGCTATCACGCACTGCTCGGGCGAACCGCATTTGCCAAGTTCAATGCGGTGCCGCACTACGCATACCTCAAGCTCAAGATGCCAGGCCCTCGAGGAGTCATCACGGTCAATGGAAACACCGAACGCTCTCTCTGAACGGAGGAGCATACGGCGGCTATCGCAGCGGAAGTACAAAACAGCCTCTCAAGGCAATTCTCCAGTCCGGCCATTAAATGTCTGGACACCGTCAAGCGCGCCTGGAGTAACCTACAACAAGACCGCCTGGCACGTTCTAAGCAAGCGTAGCAATGCGGCCCCAACCCCAGCCCTCACAAACTTGCGAAACCAGTGTTGCGCGTACATAACTATGCTCTGGAAATACCATGGGCACATGGGGGGGGGCACCATCACGGCACGCCCGAAACGCGGCTTAAATCGCACTAGGGGCTGCCGATTTCTTAATTTTCTCTTATTTTCAGGACTCCATTCTTCGGAAGGCTTGTCCGGCAGTACAATTGCCGCACAAATGATACAACCAGGAAAGCAGAAAGCTACGCCGCACTATGGAACTCTAAGGTGGTCTCTATAACGAGCAGTATACCTGTTTCACATACCATTCCGCAGCTCGCCCCTGGAAAGGACATGTTAAATAGTCCCATCTTTTGCCTATTGCACTATTTGTATCGTTCTGCTTTGATCGCAGTTTTTTTAAATAAACAATGCATAGCTTCCGTCTATTATTGCATTACTCTTTTTACGAATATATGTTCATTAATGACATGTTGCACCCGTACACTTTGCTACGGCCAATACGCCAGGGGCTTAAGTACCCCACAATACGGTGTGAGAAGTCCGAACACTTCCACAAGTGCAGCACCCCGAACTTATAGCATTATATGCATCGGCTCCGAATCATGTCTTGGGTCAATAGTTGGGTTTGCCCGGCTCCTATGTTTTGGTACCTTACGTTCCGTTATATTGGCTAAGGTAGCACTAGGACAACTAATGCGATTGTGCCCCAGTTGAGCTGGGCTAAGCACCTCAGTAGAGAAAGCTAAAACTGACCGTCATGATGAGGTGAGAGCTGGTCGCTGTTCGAGAGGTTTTTGAGTCCCTAAAGACTTATGCCGCTTAGAGAGAGGAGTCGGCTTTGTCCGTCCTAGGCGTGGATAGCGCCCCGAACTCGGTCTTCCGAACACTAGGGGCTTTGCTGAAATTTAAAATTATAGAATTCTGTGGCTAAGTGAGAGTGTTCAAGCATTATAGTCCGATTGCCTTGTTCGTTGTGTTGAGCGCCTCCCTCGAAGGACCCAAGAATGGAAAAAAGAGCGCTCATGTTTATCCCGAACACCCCAGCACTCATGGCATGGGGGCAGAAGCCGACGGCTCGCCATCTCTCAAATTTGATAAACGGCCGTACAGAAGGTAATATTTTAAATTCAAAAGCGTTGCTTAGCGCATATGAACAAGTTTTCAGCATACAGGATCACAAATGCGAGTTTACTCAAAAAATTACTTCTTTGGAGCATTCATCCGCTATAAGGCGGGCACCCTTCAGGACACCCTCATAATACGCTTCCGGGACGTGATGCTCCTTGCCCGGCGGTGGCCCGTCCTTCACCAGCTTCTCCGCATCCATCTTGCCCCAATGCACTTTAGCACGGGCAAGCGCCCTACGGGCACCTTCGATGCAGACGGAGCGCTTGATTACTTCAAGCCGTGGACAGGCATCCACCAGCTGCCTCACCAGCCCGAAGTAGCTCCCAGGCAGAGCCTCTCCAGGCCAAAGCCGAGCTATGAGGCCCTTTATGGCCTGTTCGGCCACCTTGTGGAGCTCGACCATTTGCTTCAGCTGGTCGCTCAAAGGCACCAGGTGTCCGGCCTCAGCATACTAAGACCAGAACACCTTCTCCGTCGAGCTCCCCTCCTCGGCTCGGTAGTAGGCGGTGGCATCAGACGCACTGCGGGGCAAATCTGCGAATGCTCCTGGAGAGCTCCGGACTCGGGTAAGTAACAAGTAATTCACTTTCACGTGCTTGCTTTGCATAATGAATGCCTTACCCGCCGCTATCTTCTTCATCGCTTCAATTTCTTGGAGGGCTTTCTGGGCTTCGGCCTTGGCAGACTTCGCACTTTCGAGGGCTGCCGCAAGCTCGGATGCTTGCATCTTTGAGTCAAGCTCCAAACTCTCGTGTTTTTTCACGAGAGCCTGGAGCTCTTTCTGCACCTCCTCCACCCGCGCCTCCTGCTTCCCTCTCTCTGTGCGCTCCGCGGCCGCTCTGTTTTCGGCCTCGAACAACACTTTCTTAAGGGTTGCCACCTCGGTCGTGGCCCCTATAATAGCACGTTGATCCTGTCATTTTTTGCAACCACATCTTCTCTATATACTTGCGCAAGGTATTACTTACCTTCCTTCTCCTCGAGTTGCCTCTTGGCATGGCCGAGCTCGTTCTCGGACCGCGCGAGGTTTTGCTTCAGCGTATCCACCTCCGCAGTCAGTGCGGCGGAGGCCAGTAGCGAAGCCTGCATACGCATATTGACTTGATTATGTTAGACTCCTGCGAATGTTATTAGATCCTCTATTCGGGTTTTCTTTCCAAACGCCGAACAGAGCATCAGGGGCTACTTTCTACGCGGTAATATTTTTACATATTCTTTACTTACCTCAAAGCTTGTTAGAAGGCTGGCACAGGCTTCAGTCAGTCCGCTCTTGGCAGACTGAACCCTCTGGATCACCGCACTCATAATAGTACGGCACTCCTCATCGATGGAGGCACCGTTAAGCACCTCCAACAAATTGTCTGGTGCCTCCGGTTGGACGGAGGTCACCGGCTCGGTAGGCTTGCTCCTCTTGGAAGGAGGCTGCCTACCGGAGTCCGGAACCGTTGAAGGTTCCGGTGCGGTGTCCGGCTCAAGGCTGGACTTGGAGCCTTTAGGGGTTCTATCCCCTTTACGCCTGGAGTCCGGGAGGTCGCCTTGCGGCGCCTCCAGGACCACCTCCTCCTGGCTTGGAACCTGTTGGGACGCCACCTCGGCGTCGTCCGTAGGGTGGGGGAGGTAGCTGTCGAAAGCGAATTCACATCCGACGAATCCAAGGAGCCGCTCGACGACTCGTCGAGCCCGGCCTTGGGCGGACTGCATAGTCATATTCGGCGTAAGGAGGAGCTGTGCAAGAAAGGAACACTATGAATTGCTCTGGTGTCCGAATACTTACGATCTCGCCAGGGGCTTGGCCCTGTGCGGCCACTCCTCTTCGCCGTTGTCGGCGTTGGTGGAGTAGTCCGGAGGAAGGGTCTTCCCCTTCTTGGACCCTTCGGCCTCCCCAGTTGGGGCGGCCTTCCTTTTCTTCCCTCCCCCCACTGGAGGGGGAGAGGTCTCTTCTTCCTCCTCCTCGTCTTCACGGGAGGAGTGCATCTTGGAGTCATCGGATGATGAATCCGACACCTCCAGGCATCGGGCACTCTTTTGAGTCCCCGTGGCCTTCTTCTTGGCCTTCTTCTCCGACACCACATAGGGTGCCGGAACCAGCAGCTTTGCTAAGCGAGCGTCCAATGGGCCTTCGGGCAAAGGAGCCGGACAGTTGATCTGTCCGGACGTCTCCTGCCAATCCTGTCAAAGGTAAGGGAGCTTAGATCCCGCATGGAGTCAAACTATGAAAAACTAATACCCTGTAAAAGGTAAGAACGGCTTACCGCACTAGCGTGACGCTGCGTGCTGAATCCGCGATCCTCGATAGCGGATGCGGGGGCCTCGACGCCCTTAAAAAGCACCTTCCAGGCATCTTCGTACGTCGTGTCGAAGAGCCTGCTCAGAGTTCGGTGCTACGTCGGGTCGAACTCCCACAGGTTGAAAGCCCGTTGTTGACATGGGAGGATCCGGCGGATGAGCATAACCTGGACTACATTGACAAGTTTGAGCTTCTTGTCCACCAGGGTTTGGACGCATGTTTGGAGTCCGGTCAGCTCTCCTTTTTTACACAAACGACAGGCCCGTCTCTTTCCAGGAGGTGAGCCGCGTAGGGGGTCTGGATCGGAACTCGAGGGCTGCGACCATTCAGGGTCGCGCGGCTCGGTGATGTAAAACCACCTCGATTGCCAGCCCTTTAGGGTCTCCACGAAGGAGCCCTCGAGCCATAGGACGTTGGGCATCTTGCCCACCATGGCGCCTCCGCACTCCGCCTTGGTGCCGCGCACCACCTTCGGCTTGACATTGAAAGTCTTGAGCCATAGGCCAAAATGGGGGCGGATGCAAAGGAAGGCCTCGCACACGACGATAAATGCCGAGATGTTGAGGACAAAGTTCAGGGCCAGATCGTGGAAATCCAGGCCATAGTAGAACATGAGCCCCCGGACAAATGCGTGGAGAGGGAAGCCAGGCCGCGGAGGAAATGGGGGAGGAACACCACCCTCTCATGGGGCCTAGGGGTGGGGATGAGCTACCCCTCTTCGGGAAGCCAGTGCGCAATGTCGTTAGACAAGTATCCGGCCTTCCTCAGTTTTTTGATGTGTCCCTCCATGACGGAGGAGACCATCCACTTGCCTCCCGCTCCGGACATGGCTGGAGAAGGTTGAGGTGGGGTGTGCGGACTTGGGCGCCGGAGCTCGAGTGCGCGGAAATGGATAGGCAAAGGAGGAAGAAGGCGTGGATGAAAAGGTGGATTCTTATCCCCTTATATGGGCGGACGCGACTATGCATCCCCACCAGCCTGGTAAAACTCGCTTATCTCCCAAGCGCCATAATCAATGGCGCGGTTGGGTTACCCACGCCCGTATTGATGAGAATCCCGGAATAAGGGGACACAATCTCTGCTTTGACAAGACGTGCCAAGGAAACCGCCTCGCTAAACGCGCTGAGGTGGGACAGTAAAACAATTCGAATAAAGACTTGGCCGTGGTGTGATGTCACGCTACGGAATACGTCAGCAGATTAGATTTGTGTAAATATTATTCTCTCTATGGCAATATGTGGAAACTTATTTTGCAGAGCCGGACACTACCTTTGTGTTCAAAATCTTCTATGAAGTACTTGGAGGAGGAACCCGCCTTGCAATGCCGAAGACAATCTGCGCGCCGGACTCGTCGTCATTGAAGCCTGGCTCAGGGGCTACTGAGGGAGTCCTGGATCAGGGGGTGTCCGGGCCGGACTATACCTTCGGCCGGACTCCTGGACTATGAAGATACAAGATTGAAGACTTCGTCCCATGTCCGGAAGGGACTTTCCTTGGCGTGGAAGGCAAGCTTGGCGATACAGATATGTAGATCTTCTACCATTGTAACCGATTCTGTGTAACCCTAGCCCTCTCCGGTGTCTATATAAACCGGAGGGTTTTAGTCCGTAGGACGAACAACAATCATACCATAGGCTAGATTCTAGGGTTTAGCCTCCTTGATCTCGTGGTAGATCTACTCTTGTACTACCCGTATCATCAATATTAATCAAGCAGGAGTAGGGTTTTACCTCCATCGAGAGGGCCCGAACCTGGGTAAAAACATCGTGTCCCTTGTCTCCTGTTACCATCCGCCTAGACGCACAATTCAGGACCCCCTACCCGAGATCCGCCGGTTTTGACACCGACAGGTGGTGATAGGGTTCGACACCGACAATACCCTATTGCTCATGAAGTGCAGCAAAGAAGACATGCTCGAGAGCATGATGTTGCTACTTGTCGGTGTGTCACTAGTACTCATGAAGTGCAACAAAGAGGACATGCTCGAGGGCATGGTATTTCTTCTCGTGGGCGTGATAGTGCTGCACCTGAAGTGCAACAAGGATGTCATGCTCGAGGGAGAAGTTGTGGCACCCGTCAGCACAACAACGACCCACCGCAAAGCATGACCATGGTTGATGGAGCGGCTCCGGTGATTCATAGACCATCTTCACCTAAGAAGCTCACTCCTAATGTTGGCATCTCGACCACCACTAATGTCCCAACATCCAAGAAACATGTTCCACAAATTCCATGTGAGGAAGAGAGTCCACAATCCAAAATCCCACATCTTGAGAGTGATAAGAAAAGCAAGCTGAGTGACTCCACCAAAAGTGAGGAAGAGTGTCCACTTTCAAAAATCCAACCACTTGAGAGTGAAAAGAAAAATGAGTTGAGTGACTCCACAAAATGTGAGGATCAGATTGTTCATCATGAGATTAGAGAAATGAAAGATCTCCACCTAGGTATACCACCACACATTCAGCGAGAGAGGATGAATGACTTGTTTGAGTCCACAAAATGTGAGATTGAGATCATTCCACACCACATTAGAGAGATGAGTGAACCACACATAATATACCACATCATCCAAGAGAGAGGATTAGTGAGTTGTGTGTGTCCACCAAACATGAGCTTGAGGTGTTTCCCCATAATATGAAAGAAATGAGTGACCCACCAAATGAAAAGACAGAGGAGTATTCAATCACTAACCTTTCAGAAAATACTCTTTCTTTACAATATGTGCAGATGCAAAAGTCATACCTATTAGCTCTCTTGCAACGATGGGAGGACGAGATCCAAGAACAAATATGGAGGACATGCAGTACCACTACACAAGGTGCATGTGTGAAGATTGATTTTCAAAAAGGCATTCAAGTAATCACTGAGGTAAAACAAAAAGGATCTTCCATTTTGATGAAGCTAGAGGTATGCACTTATGAGTTTTTGAAGCAATGGTGTGATAAGATTAGAGAAAAATTATTTCGTACATCATCCATCCAGCAATATGATTTTGTTAATCTTGAAGAGGCTATTAAAGATCCAATAAAACTGAATTTTGCACATGATTATTCATCATTTTCTTTTCCTAGTCATTTTGTATTGTCCTTGTGCTATAATTTTGTATACCAAATGAAGTCGAGGACGACTTTTCTCCAAGAGAGGGAGGATGATATGGACATGGTTATGGTTGGTTATAAATTTGTGCTCCATGGAAATATTTGCTGGAAGGAACTCCTAAGTCGAACAAAACATCATGTTTGCATTACCCATAAGATAGCAAAGCTGAAAACTAAAATACTCCATATCATGAAACCTTTGCGTTATGATTTGGTATTGCCCAGCCTTCTTTTATGTGATGACCAGGTAGAGTTGAGGACGACTCCTTTTCAAGAGAGGGGGGATGATGAGGACATCTCGGTCTTCAAAACAATACCAATCATCTCTGGACAAATTGCACATTGTGAAAAACAAGTAGATGATCAGATGCAACACAATTCAAAGGTGAAAGCTACAAATGAGGATTGCATTATTTCTTTGCATGGATATTATCTACTTCCCTTCTACATATGTTTTGCAGATCAAAGAGAGTCGAGGACGACTCTTCATCAAGGGAGGGAGGATGATGAGCACATGGGTACAGCATACATGACATTTCAGAAAAATGCACAATTTAGTTGGAAAGAATTACTAAGCCGAATCAAGCAAACACATGGCCAGGTGAATGCTAACTTAAGTTCATACCACAATATTGAAAACATGGCTGCACTTTCATTTCCATTGTCATTGCTTGAACTTAGGTATCACATGGAAGAAGTCCAACAACTTACGAGCTCTTGAAGCAACCGGTTTGGAGGAAACAATTTTCAAGTGAAGCTGATGTTGTCAGTTTTAACCTCTAATGTTTTGGTGTGCCACACCCATATGGTGGAGATACGGGGCTATAGGGGTACATCAACAGACGCTACATCAAATTATCTTTCCAATGCAAAAAACCTCACATCATTTGGAGTTGTGAGTCAAAAGTTGTAGTCATTCTCGTGGAAGGTGTCCACACTGTCAAGGCTTCACGAATTTCTGAGAAGCTCTCCAACAACTCCCAAAGTTGACTGCTTATTCCCCCAAGAAAGCCATGCAAACCTGTTTACTTTTAAAACCATTTTCACACCTATCCAAGGGGGGTTGTCCCTGCTATAAAACCCCATCTCCCCCATCCTCTAGAGAAAATGTTTTGTCAAACCATTCAGCTACAAGCTTATGCAGCAAGACTGCTAGAGAGATTCGAGAGATCTTGCTACCTTTGGTCTTGTGAGTTCATTCGGATTCGCGGGAAGGAGTGTCAAGACCGGATTTTCGGGATATTAATTTCCCAAAAGCGGCCCTTGTGCTCACCAGCCCCAGGATTACTGTTAGCTGATGAGACACCAACTTGTTACAGAAACTCCAAGCAAAATACAAAATATGAAGTACAAGACCATTCTGGCCTATGGGTACAACAATTTGTTTCTAGAGGTTGAGGGCGGAAGCGGTTTGGGGATCATCAGCGTCTATGGGACTCCATTTCCCACAGGAACAGCTGACCAGGATAACTCCTATCTTCGCGATGCTGCTATCACCATTACGTAGGTTCTAGGGCTGTCATCACAACGCTCCTCTCCATGCAAGAAATCTGGCCAAGACAATAGCCAGGGACAAGCCAGTGAGTACTTTGAATGTACTCGCAAACATTAAGAACACATGTATAATATAGCCATTGATAATCATGTTTTGAAATATTCCATGATCACTTCGTCAGTTATGAAATAAGGTTCATGATGCACGCAAGCAGACCATTCAAATAAAACATGAGTAAACAATCAGGGAGTAGAAATGAAATGCACCGATCGGGTGTCTGAAGCGACGCCTCGAAAGGATAATAATATGAAGCGTGCCTCAGTCGGGCGTCTGTGCGACACCACATAAAGGGCTTATAAGTAAATGAAATAACAAGCATGCCACAGTCGGGCGTCTGTGCGACACCACATAAAGGGCTTATAAGTAAATGAAATAACACGCATGCCACAGTCGGGCGTCTGGGCGACACCACATAAAGAGCTTATATAAGAATAATCACGGTGAATATCCAGGAGGTAGAACCGTCCTAGGGATACTCATTAATTCAAATAACATAAATGATTAGTCCATAATAATAATAATCATAATCATCATACGTCACAAGTTATGATCCATGTTCTGGTTTAGTAGTTTTCTCCTTCGAAGACCGACACTTGACCCATCCCAGACTGTAGTCCTTAACCATGGACACGGCTATTCGAATAGGTATTATCTCTACAGAGGGTGTACTCTTTACCCACGAGTAACGGATTTCTTTAGTCCATCGGAACTAATTTCGTCTACGGTCTTTTAGTCGAAAACACGCCTGACTTGCACACACCAGCTTAACTTTACTCGTGTATGGAATCACCCAGACACCTGTTAAGCAAAACTCTAAGTGGGGAGGCTACAACCTCGCGTAGCATGGGATCAAATTTTTATCGCGCGCTCTAAGGGGTGGCCTCCCCTCTCGGTCCCAACCAGAAACACCCATGCCCCCGGACTAGGTGGCATGCCTACCGGCTACAACCGGTATCTTCCACCATGGCCTCTCTGTACGGTGTGTGCTAGGACAGGGGTTGACAACTTACTGAACCGTACCCTACCTACGGCAGGGACAAGTGGCAGCACGAAACAAGTATGGGGGTTACTGGAACAAGACTCGATCTACAGCCGACTCAGGAGGCTTAAGTATTTCCTGCATGATTAGCTCAAGGATAATATTTCACATCCATCAGACACAACCACCACTCATCATACCTCCCCCTGCTCCACCGGTCATAACCGTCTCGATGAGGGACAAGCTCGTGTCTACCCAAGACAGAGACTTTCCTGGGTCCTTCCCGGTAGGCATGAGAGGCATATGATGGTGATTGCTATCACAAGTATGTCCATTTCCAACAGCAAAAATTACCATTTTTGCACTCAAAGCGTATGACCATATCGTCACAAAAAAATAACTAATGCTTTATGTTGAGGTGGGGTTATAACCGTATCAAACAATCCCCAAAATATATTATGCCAGGGTTCAGAATGCTTGCCTTCAAGTTGTGGTGAGGCAGGGTGCATTCCAAAACTTTGAAAGTTTTCTTCTCTCTCCAACAAATCTTATTTTTGAAAATATTCAAATTAACACATAGTCCAAAAACAGTACAAAAAAGTTGCTTGGAAAATTTTGAAATAAATATGAAAATAAACTAGACAATATTTGAGAAACAACAGAAAAAGAATCAAGTCATTTGGATTTATATTTAAAAAATTATAGCCAGTCAAAGTTTCAGTCAATTCTGTTTTTTTAAAATAAAACAGAAAAAGGGAAAACGTTTCGGGCAGAATACGTCTTCGAAGCAGAGGAGACGTACTCGGGGGTTTGCGCTTCCACTTACGCCAGCGTGGACTCGATCGGGGTCGCTGACAGTGGGTCCAGGGGGCCCACTGGTCAGGTTTGACCGGTCGCCCCGCCTTCGTCCTCCTCTGGCCGAACAAAGGTGAGGGCTCCGGTGATCAACGCCGACGAACGGCGGCTCCCCGCGGGCTCCAGAGGGTTGGGATGGATCCGCAAGACCGGGGCGGTCCTCCCGGTGGTCGTTGGGTCGGCGGGGGTGGAGGGAATCACCGGCGATGAGCTCCGCGGCGGAGGAAGCTTCGGGAGCAATGGGGGTTTGGGCTACGGTGGCTCTGGGTTGCGTTTGAGAGGTTGGGCAGCTCCGCACGGTCGAGGGGAATCGCATGGTGGCACTGGTTGGACGGGAGGGGCTCGGGTTGCTACTGAATGGGCTGGAGGGCGGCGGATGTACTGGCCGGAGATGGGGAAGAAGACCTTCCCTGGTCGATTGACTGCTACGGGGGTGCTAGGTGGGGTGGCTTGAGGTCGTCTGAGGTTTCGGAGAGGCTCAGGGCTCCTTAAATAGGCGGTCGGGGTCGGTTCCGACGATGGCCGTGGATAAGAATGCCGGCGACCGTCATTCTGTTGCAGCAGGGGGACATGGCGGCGACGAGCGCTTGCGGACAAGCTTGTGGATGAGCTCGGACTGCTCTAGAGGGCAGCTGGCATGCGGGGGTGGCTTGGGTGGCGCTGTCCATGGTAGGGCGCACTGTGGCCGCCCGCTAGCCGCTGCTGCCGACCTGACGGCGGCGCTGTGGAGCTCCAGGGGCGGCTCTGCGGCGAGGGGAGGGGTCGGGGCGTCAACTGGGAGAGGGGAAGGGCCAGAGCGAGCGCGGGGCGTCGGCAGCGGGACGCGGCGGCTCGGTGAGCGTGCACGCCAAGCGTTTGGTGAAATGCCAGAGCATGCTAGGCGGCGAGGGTGAAGCCGGGGGTTTGCAGGTCTAGGCTAGGGTCCCTTAGGAGATTAGCGGACATGCCAGTATGTACAGAAGGGCAAGATCACAGTGCAAAACAAAAATCATGCCAAAACTGGACATGCACACCAGGTGTTTGACAGAATGCCTATGGCACCTAGTCAATTCTTGGGGTGGCCCAAATCTCCAGATCAGAGTCTCTTTGGATGAATAAGAGAGTGGTGAGGTTAGTTTGCCAAAAGCTCAAACTTGTTAGTGTAAGTTTTGCCAAACTTCAGTTCTGGGCAAAAGGAAAAAGGCATTGTTTCAGGAGCCAAAAATCTTCCAATGGGTCCACTCTCCTGGACTTAAGGGTTTGGTATGGTGTACTACAAGCAGGATAAAGCTCATGGCCACTAGAGCAAAATTTAATAGGGATGCAGTACAAATCACCAAGCTGGACCAGAATGAAAAAGAGGTTGATTCACTAAAAATTTTCAAAGAACATCAATGGGTTTTTGCATGAAGTTGAATAATATAATCCTATTAACATCCCATAATTTGGTGGAAGCTAGAAAGAAATATTTAAAGGGGTTGTAGTGCAAAATTGCTCTCTGGACCAGATTTGGAAACTTGGTGTAGAGCTCAAAATATTAAATGAATGAAATATACTTTTGCATAAAAGTGATTTAAAAACATCACATGACATCTCCAAATTTTGGTGAAAATTTTAAATAAATATATCAAGTGGTTGTAGTTCAAAAAGAGCTCCAAAACTAATGAAAAATCATTTTAAGGAATAAAGCTCAGAGAGAAATAATTGTGCAAATAAATTCCACTGATAATAGAAATGTTTTCTTGAGAGGTTAAACAAGTCCAATAATATTTTTGGAAAGTTTTTCACTTGAGGTAAAAACTCCATAATAAGGAAAAGGATGGCTCTGAAATCAAAAGAAAATCTAGAAAATTAAAAGTTTAAATTTCCTGGAAAAATTTTAATTAATAAAACAAGGTTAAAATTTTGGGGTGTCACAAGGAGCCTCTGGTTCCCCCTTGTTCGTGGTCTACGGTTCCGGCCGTTTTGTGTGGATTAGTCCCGGTTTGTGGTTCTGCGATTGTTCGGACAACGGGTTGGAGTTCTTGTAGCTTCAGTCAGCCATCCCCAATGTACAGGTTGCATCCAACCTTGGCAGGTATAAAGCTAGTTATCCCGGCTGCTTGCAGCTAGTTATCCCTCCCGATTTGATCCTACGACGTGAAGATCGGGCCACCCTCGGGCGTGAACTCGTTCATCGGGTTCCCACCTATCAAACGTCTTACTTTGATTCGGCTGTATTGTGATGAAGCAGCCCGAACCGACATTACATAACCGCATTCATGAGACTGGTTCTTCTGTCGGCGTTCTGGGAACGGGGGTCCCCGGACTTGCCTGCCTGCGGCCCGCGGCGTGGCTAAGCCAGCAGGCCGTACGACCCATCTTCGTCAACAAGGCATCCAAGACCCTCGCGAGGGTCCAAGCCTCGCGAGGCGGGACGCAAGAACTCCTTTGGAGTATCCTAGCCAGGTAGGCTCATGAGGAGCAGAGATATCAAGGCGGGGCAAACCTCACGAGGCCCTCGTGACATGAGCCATGACGCACGACACCAGGCGGGCGCCAGCGCGCACAACGTCCTTATTTCCTCTTTGGTGCTATGGAGGCCAGCGCAGACGGAGAGTATCAAGGCATCAAGAAAAGGTTGCTATATTGGTGCAACGAGACCAATACCAGAAGGACGGCAAGACGGAGGTCATCGTGGAGCCCAAGACGGCGTCACCACTAGAGCTTTTCACAGGCGAAGACCGCTTTTGTCAGGATAGCTTGTACTAGCTGCCCCCTTTAAATTTGCCCGCCGTTGTTGGCTCCCTTCCCGCTCGATATTTGGGAAGAGGACTAGGGTTAATATAAGTAGAGATAGCCACCATAGTAGAGGCACCTCACCTCATCTTAGCTTGATCCAACCCGATCGAGAGCTTACTCACAAGAACACCTCAACCTCAGGAGGCTGTTCTTCCCTTGTACTATTCATCATCAGCCCCAGAGGCAATCCACCACCACCACACTGGAGTAGGGTATTACACCACAACAGTGGCCCAAACCAGTATAAACCTCGTGTCTTTCTGTGTTGCGAGTTTGTCGAGCTCGTCTGCGAGATCTTAGTGAGGTAGGGCGTAGATCGGTAGGAAGGAAAGACTTCGCGCGCACCCCAGTGTTCGAACCTTAAGGGTTTACTGGAACCCCATATCCGACATTTGGCGCGCCAGGTAGGGGTGCGCCGTAGCTTCCCTTCCATCGGTTTGTCGCTCCGTCGTCTCCATGGCGGACGCTCACCGTGCTCGAGCTGAGCGTCGGGCTGCCCTCACCGCCCGCGTCGCTCAGACGGCTCCCATCGGCGGGCCGCATCGCCGTTCTCCGTCCCCTGCCGCCAACGCTGCCACTAGCCCGGCGGGGAACAAGCAGCAGGCGTCCTTGCTGCATCCTTCGGTGCGGCAGGATGGCCGCACCGCCACTCCATCGCTGACCCCTGCCGGTTCTTCGTCTCACGCGCACCGTGCTCCCATGGGGGCACGGGCCGCGCTCCTTGCGGCGAACGAGCTCCTGCGTTACCGCCCCATCGACGACCTCTACGAGGAGTGGCTCGACCGCGTCACCGAGCTCGTCCGCGCCGCGGGGGGCTCTCCGACACCGTCCCACTCTCTGCCTCCCACTCAACCAGCCGCGGGCGACGGGGCTCATGGCATGCCTCCACTACCTCAGCCCCAAGACGGCGCCTTGGCACCAAGGTACGCGGCTCCGCGACATGATCCGCCGCGCCTAGCGCCCGCGCGCAAAGAGAGAAGCTGCCAAGAAATTCCGCGGCCGCGAGAAGCTGCACCTGCGCTCCCCGCGCCACCTCGTCAAGACCGCGCACCGCCCGTAGCAGTGCAGCACGGACCTCTTCAAGACCAAGCTCCACCTCCGAAGCGGGCCCCGGCAACCACGGCTGGCTGCCGCGCCTTCACCCCCGAGCTACGTAGCATCGCCTGGCCGGGCAAGTTCAAGCTGGATCTGCCTCCTCGCTACGACAGTACCGCCGACCCCGCGGAGTTCCTGCAGCTTTATGAGTTGAGCATCGAAGCGGTCAACGGCGATGAAAAGTTCATGGAAAACTGGTTTCCGATGGCTCTCAAGGATGGAGCTCGCTCCTGGCTCGTGATAGGTGGGAACCCGATGAACAAGTTCACGCCCGAGGGTGGCCTGATCTTCACGTCGTAGGATCGAATCGGGAGGGATAACTAGCTGCAAGCAGCCGGGATAACTAGCTTTATACCTGCCAAGGTTGGATGCAACCCGTACGTTGGGGATGGCTGACTGAAGCTACAAGAACTCCAACCCGCTGTCCGAACAATCGCAGAACCACAAACCGGGGCTGTCGGTGTCAAAACCGGCGGATCTCGGGTAGGGGGTCCCGAACTGTGCGTCTAGGCCGGATGGTAACATGAGGTAGTGGACACAATGTTTTACCCAGGTTCGGGCCCTCTTGATGGAGGTAAAACCCTACGTCCTGCTTGATTAATATTGATGATATGGGTAGTACAAGAGTAGATCTACCACGAGATCAAAGAGGCTAAACCCTAGAAGCTAGCCTATGGTATGATTGTATGTTATGGTTGTTGTCCTACGGACTAAAACCATTTGGTTTATATAGACACCGGAGAGGGTTAGGGTTACACAAGGTCAGTTACAAAGGAGGAGATATCCATATTCGTATTGCCTAGCTTGCCTTCCACGCCAAGTAGAGTCCCATCCGAACACGAGATGAAGTATTCAATCTTGTATCTTCATAGTCTAACAGTCCGGCAAATGGAGATAGTCCGGCTATCCGGAGACCCCCTAATCCAGGACTCCCTCAGTAGCCCCTGAACCAGGCTTCAATGACAATGAGTCCGGCTCGCAGTATTGTCTTCGGCATTGCAAGGCGGGTTCCTTCTCTGAATACATCACAGAAGAATTTGAATACAAGGATAGTGTCCGACCCTACAAAATAAGTTCCACATTCCACCGTAGAGAGAATAATATTTTTGCAGATCTAATTTGCTGGCTTGTTTTGGCAGCACGACGTTACGTCATGGCCCGGTGATTATTCGAACCGCTTCCTTTAACCAGCCCCGCACATAACGCGAGGCAGTTTTTCGACACGTCTTGTCAACGCAGAGATCCTGTCCCCTTATTACGGGATTCTCATCAATACAGGCGTGGGTAACCCAACCGTGTCTTGGACTCCTAGATTATAGGCAAGTCCTAAATGGCTACGGAGAGGACGCTTGATATTCAACCTCTTTATAAAGGAACAAGGTTTTCGCTTTTTCCCTCTCGTGCTCAATCGAACCCTTCCCCCGCCTCGAGTTCTAACACCCAAAGCCTAGGTTAGGTGCCCCGGATCTTCAACCATGTCCAGATCCAGCCTTCGAGACCGATGGACACCCTCATCCGTTACGGAAGAGGACATTAAGAAGTTGAGGGAGGACAGATACCTGACCACCGAGGTTTCGCATCGGCTGCCTGCTCAAGGGCAGATCGTCCCTACTCCCGAACCTAACGAGAACGTCGTGTTTGTCTCCCACTTCCTCCGAGGTCTAGGCCTCACTCTGGATCCATTTGTCAGGGGTTTGATGTTCTATTACGGGCTAGATTTCCATGATCTAGCTCCGAACTCCTTTCTCCACATCTCAACATTTATTGTCGTGTGCGAGGCCTTCCTCCGCATTACCCCTCACTTCGGCTTGTGGCTGAAGACCTTTGAAGTGAAGCCGAAGATGATCGAGGGGCAACATGCAGCGTGCGGAGGTGCATCAATAGGCAAGATGGCAGGAGCTCCATGGCCAAAAGGTTCCTTCCTAGAGGTGCCCGAATTATGGTAGCGGGAGTGGTTTTACGTCACAGCTCCCAGAAGTGCCAAGTGGGTGGCTGCCCCCGCTTTCCGCTCGGGCCCCCCACCACAACTGATGTCATGGATTAGCAGAGGTCTGAGTTGGGGTCCAGCCAAGGACGTGCCTGTACTGCAAAGCCGCATCCGAGATCTCTTCGAGGGAGGTTTTAATTTGGTTGCGGTAATACAAGTTATGCTTGTTCGTCAAGTCCAGCCTTGCAAACGCCGGCCCCTTCACTTGTAGGAGTTCAACCCAGAGGGACCATGTGCCATTCAAAGTTTCCTCGGCCTGAAGCACGAGGAGATGTACAAGTCATTCTTTGGACCTCAAGTAGAATGTCCGGATATTACCGAGGACGTGGGCCTGAGCAGTAACTGCGCCGCCGAACAAGTAAGAAATCCTCTAGCCGAACACACTGTCTTTTATTCGAAGTTATTTCTGAGAGTTTGCTTTTTGACCAGGACTGGCTGACAAAGGCGAAGTCTATTCAGTGTTTGGCCCCCCTCCCTGAGGGTTTGGAAAATCCGGTATTGGAAAAGATGCTC
This sequence comes from Triticum dicoccoides, assembly GCF_002162155.2. NCBI lineage: Eukaryota > Viridiplantae > Streptophyta > Magnoliopsida > Poales > Poaceae > Triticum > Triticum dicoccoides. The sequence goes on from NC_041388.1 coordinate 152,009,907, forward strand.
GAGGTTGCACCTTGCCCGGAGCCCTTGAAGGAAGATACCGGGGGGGGGGGATAATACGGGCGGACGCGGGCCCCCATCACTGCCTGTTCCAACTGAGGGAACGAGCGTCTCCACGAAGGAGGATGACCGGGGGAGGAAAAGGACTGCTTCCGAGGATCCAGAAGCCGAAGCCTCCAAACGGGAGAAGAAGTCTCCCACAGAGGGTCCTGCCTCGGGGGGTGCTTTTGCCGCACAAAGTCCGCGGGGGGATCAGCCCTCCAAGGAGTCGTAAGTGATCCAAAATACTTTAATATTAAAGGTATGCTATATTTTTTTTCTGAGAGAATAACCACCGCATATATCTTGCAGTTCGGGCCTTAGCCCCTCTCAGCTGAGCTCGTCTTCGGGGAATCTTCTTCCAGAGATGATGGAGAGCGAAACGCCTCCCACGGACTCCTCCGCTCAAGGAGCGGGCGACCCCGAAGTGTCGTCACGGAGGGCCTCTCCGGATCCGGTGAGGCCAGAAGATAATCCCATAGACCCCCGAAGTCCCCAGCGTCCGGCTCCCAAAGTGAGCAGACAAAAGAGTCTGGCACCGTTTGGTGTGCGGTCGGACGTTCTGAGGGAGTTGGTGGGGCGAGCGGCCATCTCAGAAGAACACCGTATGCTGATGAGTATGGTGATGGAGAGAATCTCGTCCGCCGAAAGCGGATTACTTGAAGCTTTTATGAGTCTACTGACAGGCTTTGAGGTACGTGAGATAATATGTGATAGTACTGCACCTGTTAGGTGTGCCCTGTGTAGATAGTAGCCCCTGAGACTCTGGTTGTCGTCGAGAACGGCGACGAATAGAGGATCATATTCCCAGGTAATAACCATACTGCCCCTATGTGCAGGTGGTGGAAGCTCCGATGGCTAGCCGGACTAGTGAGTTTGCCAAATTAAAACGACAACTGGATGCGGCAGACGCCGACATCGAGCTTGTTAACAAGAGGCTTGACGAGGCACAGGGTAAGTGTTATTATCTGGTGAATGCCACATAGTAAGAGCAGCATGATGCCAATATCTTTAATATGTTGTGACTGCAGATGGAGCTGCCACCGTGGAAGCCTTGCGGGCAGAACTTGCCCGAGCCAAGGAACAAGCGAGGATTAGTAATGCGGCTGCTTTGAAGGTGGCCGAAGAGTTGAAAGCCGAGAAGGCCGCACATTGCGAGAGCCAAGAGAAGATGGCCAAGATGGCCATAGGATTAAAAGACACTGCCGATCGTTGCCGGGTCCTCGAAAAACAAAACCAGGCGAAGGCAATGGACCTTGAGAAGGCCACGGTGGCAGACAAAGACACCCGTTTTGCTATGAGAGCAAAGAAGGAGGAGCTGCGGGAAGTCGGGGATATTGCGGCTGGGAAACCCTTTATGTTACGGAGGAAGTTCGGAGATCCTCGGTATGCCCCTCTGGATCGGCTGTGGAGTCCGACAGATGCGTATATGGATTTGGCGGCGAGCGATGCTGATGCGGCCGAGTACTTCCAAGGCCAGACAGATCGTGAAGTGGACAAGCTGTTCTGGTCTCAATTCCACGTTCCAGAGCGTCCACTTTCATTGACTGACCAGCTAGCTGAATGGGCCGAACTGAATAGTCCGGACTCGCCATGAGGTCTGTTGTGGATCAGCTATGGCAGGAAAAGCCAAAGCCGAACAGCTATTTTAGCTTAGTGCAGCAGTTCCTTGGTGCGGTGCCGCGCATTAATGCGATAAAGAGGTCGGCGTGCATAGAAGGCTTGCAGATGGCCCTTGCCCGTGTTAAAGCATACTGGGCGGAGATGGGCGCTACCACTGTTGCAGCGCAGGGTTCGGCCATAGGTCGAGTGGCTGCCGAGCATTATTTCGAGGAGGTTCTCGAGGGTGCTCGTTTGATAGAGGCCCAGTGCTCGAAAAATATTATGTTTGAGTGATATGTATTCTCATTGTAAACACAACGCTTTTATGAAGATTTTACAAGGCTATGTTTATACTTTTGCCTGAAAGTAGTATGATGCCTCCTGTGCGGCCGTTTATGTATACATGTGTATAACTTGAAAGATTGCAGCCGTCGGCTTCAACCCTCACGCATATAATGCGGAGCTGCTCGCAAAAAACGCGTGTTCACACTTAACACAACGTCTGGGTCCTATTAAGGAGGTGATAGCGTAGCGAATGAGGCAACCGGACTATAGTGCTTTAACACTTTCACTTAGCCATAGGAGTTTTACAGTGGGGCTACTAGATAGCCCCTAGTGGCTCTGCACTCTCCCGATCGCGGGGTGCGTACATGCCTAGCCGGAAAATGGCCCTTCGTTAAGGCGGAGGAATTCTAACATTCCGATAGGTCATCGAGTGGTTGACCAGTCTCACGCTATATCATGACAGTCAGTTTTCGGCTTTCTCCACTGAGGTGTTCGTCCAGATGAACCAGGGCACAATCGCAGTAGTTCTCCCGGTGCTACCTTAGCCGATAGAGCGGAACGTAAGGCACCAAAACACAGGAGACGGGCAAACCCAACATTTGACCAAAGACAATGATTCGGAGCTGATGCATATAAGGCCAAACTCGCGACGCCGAACACTCCCTAAGGTATTCGGTCTTTATGGTATAAACCGGGCCTAAATAGTGCCCTTTGCAAGAAGCCCCTTGTGTCCAGGTACGTGCATTATTCTGACGTGGCCACATGCCAAGACGTCAACATCCTTCTCAACTGTGCTGAGAATTCGGTGGATATGTATCAACAAGAGACAGTAAAAAAGGTTTACGCAGGGTCTTAATCTAAAAAGAATCCTTGGAGCGGGTCCCTGCTGCACGCCCGCGCCTGTGTCTCCGTTGTGCCGTATCCTGGACGGGTGTAGCACGATGATCATCTGTAAAAGAGGGGAACTTAGGTGAAAAAGTTGCCGTGCAAAAGGATAGTTTTTAAAGAAACTATGTATAATTCAAGATGAGTAAAAATTGCCACTTGTCTGCGCGTGTTGAGCCCCTTGTATTTGTAATAGGGGTGCGACCATTCATTCGGTATGAATTACATATAGCTGCGCCGGACTCGTCTAACCGTGTCCGAGGTCTTGACGACCTGATAAATGCTTTAGTTGGTCAGGCCGTTTTTAGTGTGCGGCTGCCAAGGCAGCCGCACTCTCTTCGGCGCGCAAAGATTGCTTAATACTTCCGTTCACTGTAATGATGCCGCGTGGGCCGGGCATCTTGAGTGTGAGGGAAGCGTAGTGCGGTATTGCATCGAAGCGAACGAAAGCTTCGTGTCCGAGTAGTGCTTGATAGCCACTTTGGAACGGAGCGATGTGGAAGGTTAAATGTTCGCTACGGAAGTTATCGGGGAGGCCGAATATAACCTTTAGTAGCAGGGAGCCCGTGCAATGAGCCCCTGGGCCCGGCATTACTCCTTTAAAGGTAGTATTGCTTTGGCAAATTTTTGTTGGGTCTATCCCCATTTCGCGGATTGTATCCTGGTATATCAGGTTTAGACTGCTGCCACCGTCCATCAGGACTCGTGTGAAGTAGTATCCGTCAATTATTGGGTCTAATACCAGGGCAGCCCATCCTGCACGCTGGATACTTGCTGAGTAATCACGATGGACAAAAGTAATTGGTTGAGACGACCAGTGGCAGGACTCCGTGGTGATAGGCCCTTGGGCATATTTTTCTGGGAGTGTCATTCTGTTTCTTCCTTTGATCACATGTAACACGTTTACTGTTTTGACTTCTGGTGAAAATTTCTTTTGTTCTCCAGTGTCTTGATTGAGAGGCTCGTCCTCGTCTTCTCTTGGTGTATCCTCCCTCTTGTGTACGGCGTTGAGCTTCCCGGACTGCTTGAAGACCCAACATTCTCTGTGGGTATGATTAGCGAGTTTACCAGGGGTGCTATGGATCTGACATATTTGGTCCAGAATTTTGTTTAGGTTGGACAGTTCGTCTCTGGCGCCTTTAGAGGGCGGCTTTTGCTGACCTGGCCGAGAGCTTTTGAATCTGGCGTTTACTTCCGTGCTCTTCGTGCTGTCTTTATTCCGGCGTTTGTTATTGCTGTTGCGCCGTGATTTCCCGTTTCCATCTCTAACTTCGGATGTACTGGGGTCGCTGGTGCTGCATCTGGCTAGCCAGCTGTCCTCACCCATGCAAAAGTGGGTCATGAGGCTTGTTAATGCTGCCATTGTTCTCGGCTTTTCTTGGCCGAGGTGTCTAGCAAGCCATTCGTCACGGACGCTATGCTTAAAAGCTGCCAAGGCTTCGGCGTCCGGACAGTCGACAATTTGGTTCTTTTTAGTAAGAAACCTGTTCCAAAGTTTTCGGGCTGACTCTCCGGGCTGTTGAGTTATATGACTCAAATCGTCCGCGTCTGGAGGTCGGACATAAGTCCCGTGAAAATTTGCCCGAAAAGCGTCTTCGAGCTCTGCCCGGCTTCCAATGGAGTTTTCAGGCAGGCTTTTCAGCCAGTGGCGAGCTGGCCCTTTGAGCTTGAGGGTTAAGTACTTGATGGTGTGGAGATCATCTCCTCGAGCCATATGGATATGGAGGATATAGTCCTCAATCCAGACCCCAGGGTCTGTTGTTCCGTCGTATGCCTCTATGTTTACGGGTTTGAATCCCTCTGGAAATTCATGGTCCAGCACCTCGTCGGTGAAACATAGGGGGTGTGCGGCACCCCTATATCTGGGTGTACCGTGTTGCTCGGATGTTTGTTGTGTTACATCGTATGCTGCGGCGCGCTTGCGTGGTCCATAGATGGATCTGGTTGCGCCGTCCTTTTGGTGCGAGCCCTCGCGTGTATCGCGTACTGGCTTGTGGGTGGCGTTGTTTGCCGCTTGATGTTGGCCGTGAGGTCGTCTATCCGGCCAGGTGCCTATTTTGATTTTCGGTTGTGGGGGGGTCTGACGCCTCCTCATCGAATTCAGGTAGCAACTTCCGCTTTGGGTAGCTCTTGGTGGGGCGATTGTCGCCGTACTTCGCTGCTGTGTTGAGTACTTTACTCCATCTGATTTGGAGTATGTCCTGCGTGGCCTTGAGCCTTTGCTTCTGCTTTTTCAGACTCCTTGCGATGGCAACAAGCCTTTGACAGGCATTATGCTGCTCCGGGTGCCTATCCGGCGTTATATCATCCGGACTATTATCTTTGACAAAATTAGTTTGTTCGGTTTGATTCTCTGTATTCCTGCAGTCCGGCAGTGGTTCGCCCTGCTCCAACACTGAGTTTGTATGATTGTTATTTCTGCCGAGGCGGGATTTGGGGCGGCGCTTGTGCCGCCGCTTTGACTGCTTTTCGAGGGAACAAGCCTTCGGTGCATCTTTCCGTTCCTCATCATTGTCTTCTTTTGGTGTGTCCACCACGTATACGTCATATGATGAGGTGGACATCCAGCGCCCTGTGGGCGGTGGTTCCTCTTTGCTTCCCGCATCGTCGTCCATACCGTCGATGTCTTTGGAGTCGAAGTCGAGCATGTCGGTTGAGTCATCGACAGTGGCTATTAAGTGGGTGGTGGGTGGGCGTCGAATTTCTTCGTCGTCTGCATCCCAATCCTGTTGGCCATAATCCGGCCAGGGCTCTCCTGACAAAGAGAGAGATTTTAGTGAATTCAGAATGTCGCCGAAGGGCGAGTGCTGAAAGATATCTATGGCGGTGAATTCCATGATCGGTGCCCAATCAAATTCGATTGGCAGGGGCACGGATGGTTTGGAGTCCGGAAAAGGGGCCGGCACCTTGGAGTCACGGGCTGTGCAGAGGGTTAGGCTGGTGTTCGGCTCGATCGCCGTTGAGACTGCATCCCCTGAGGCGGTGTCTAACCACCCGTCCTCGACCGACGCAGTTGGCTCCGAGCTAAGGGTCGGAGCTGATGCAGGCGCGGCCTCTGGGGTACTGTTCGGCGCCAGAGCTAGGTCATACCCATCGCGACAGTGCGGCGCGCCCGGCTGTGGCTTGAGTCCATCGAAGATCAAGTCTCCGCAGATGTCGGCCGTGTAGTTCAAACTTCCAAATCTGACCTGATGGCCAGGGGCGTAGCTTTCAATTTGCTCCAGATGGCCAAGCGAATTAGCCCGCAGTGCAAAGCCGCCGAATACGAAGATTTGTCCGGGGAGAAAAGTCTCACCCTGGACCGCATCGCTATCGATGATAGTAGGAGCCATCAAGCCTAACAGCGACGACACAGAGGAACTCTCAATGAAAGCACCAATGTCGGTGTCAAAACTGGCGGATCTCGGGTAGGGGGTCCCGAACTGTGCGTCTAGGCTGGATGGTAACAGGAGGTAGGGGACACGATGTTTTACCCAGGTTCAGGCCCTCTTGATGGAGGTAAAACCCTACGTCCTTCCTTATTAATATTGATGATATGGGTAGTACAAGAGTAGATCTACCACGAGATCAGAGAGGCTAAACCCTAGAAGCTAGCCTATGGTATGATTGTATGTTATGGTTGTTGTTCTACAGACTAAAACCCTTCGGTTTATATAGACACCGGAGAGGGTTAGGGTTACACAAGGTCGGTTACAAAGGAGGAGATATCCATATTCGTATTGCCTAGCTTGCCTTCCACGCCAAGTAGAGTCCCATCCGGACACGAGACGAAGTATTCTATCTTGTATCTTCATAGTCTAACAGTCCGGCAAATGGACATAGTCCGGCTATCCGGAGACCCCCTAATTCAGGACTCCCTGAGGGACTAATCCACACAAAATGGTCGGAACCATAGAGCACGAACTAGGGGGAATCAGAGGCTCCTTCTCGCGAATCCGAATGAACTCACAAGAGCAAAGGTAGCAAGATCTCTCGGATCTCTCTAGCAGTGTTGCTGCATAAGCTTGTAGCTGAATGGTTTGACAAAAGGTTTTCTCTAGAGGATGGAGGAGATGGGGTTTTATAGCAGGGACAAACCCCCCTTGGCTAGGTGTGAAAATGGTTTCAAAAGTAAAAAGGTTTGCATGGCTTTCTTGGGGGAATAAGCAGTCAACTTTGGGAGTTACTGGAGAGCTCCTCGGAAATTCGCGAAGCCTTGACAACCTGGACACCATCCACGAGAATGACTACAACTCTTGACTCACAACTCCAAATGATGTGAGGTTTTTTGCATTGGAAAGATAATTTGATGTAGCTTCTGTTGATGTGCCCCTATAGCCCCGTCTCTCCACCATATGGGTGTGGCACACCAAAACATTAGAGGTAAAAACTGACAACATCAGCTTCACTTGAAAATTGTTTCCTCCAAACTTGTTCCTCCAAACCGGTTGCTTCAAGAGCTCGTAAGTTGTTGGACTTCTTCCATGTGATACCTAAGTTAAACCAATAACAATGGAAATGAAAGTGCAACCATGTTTTCAATATTGTGGTATGAACTTAAGTTAGCGTTCACCTGGCCATGTGTTTGCTTGATTCGGCTTAGTAATTCTTTCCAACTAAATTGTGCATTTTTCTGAAATGTCATGTATGATGTTCCCATGTGCTCATCAGCTCCTAAACCTGCAGCACAGCTCAATCTCCTCCTGGGACGCATTCGCGACCGCTTCGTCGCCAACTTCTAGGGCACTCCTGACCGCCCGCCGGCCGTGGGTGATCTACGCCGCATCAGGCAGGAACCAGGAGAGACCCTCCAGAAGTACATCCAGCGCTTCAACAACACCCGCCTCAAGATCCCCAAGGTCACGGACGAGGCCATCATCTCCGTGTTTTCCGATGGAGTCCGTGACGTCAAGATGAAGGAAGAGCTCGCCATCCACGAGGAGCTTTGCACATCTCAGGAGCTGTTCAACCTGGCGACCAAGTGCGCAAGAGCTGAGGAGGGGCGCCTCTCTCTCCTTGAGCTGCCAGCAGTGGGCGCGGAGGAGAAGAAGGCCAAGGCCAAGGACGTGAAGCGCAAGAAGGCAGCTATGCTCGCAGCGGAGCCCGACATCAAGCGGGGCAGAGATCAGCCCGACTCATCCAAGAACGACCGACCGTTCTGCGCCTTTCACAACCTGAACACCCACAATAGCAGCGACTGTGAAGAGCTCAGAGCCATATGAGAAGGGCGCTACGGTCGATGTCCCGAGCGCAACGACCGGGGCTACGGCCGCGGAGGAGGACATGGAGGTGGACGCTGGGACGACCGTGGCCCGTGCTAGGAGTGGCGCGACCGGCCTCGTGAGGACCGCTGGCAGGACCAACCTCGTGAGGGCGCCTTGAGGGACCCACCACGTGAAGATCGCCCCCAGGGCAACGCCGGTCTTCCGCCGCTGCCGCCACCAAGAAGGAACGACGACCATCACCAGGACAAGGGGGCTGGGGGCTTCCAGGAACCGCGTGCGATCACCTGCATCTTGCGCGGTGCCCAGGCCCCGACCTCTCAGCACATCTTCAAATAGTTCGCCCGCGAGGTGAACGCGGAGCTCCCCAAACTCAAGGCCACGCGCCCGCTCAGGTGGTCCCAATGCGCCATCACTTTCAACTCGGCGGATCAGCTCAAGTGCGCAGCCACCGCTGGCGCCCTCCCTATGCTGTGTTCCCCAGTCATCAGCAATGTGCAAGTCACCAAGACCCTCATCGACGGCGGCGCAGGGCTCAACGTCCTATCCGTCGACACGTTCGACAACCTCCAAGTGCCATATGAACAGCTCCAGCCCACCAAGCCTTTCTCAGGAGTGACCGATGGCTCCACCACACCGATAGGGCAGGTCCGCCTGCCCGTCACCTTCGGGGAGCGCAAGAACTACCGCACCGAGCTCATCGACTTCGACGTCACGCACATCCGCCTACCGTACAATGCCATCCTTGGGTATCCGGCCCTGACCAAGTTCATGGCAGTCACTCATCACGGCTACAACATTCTCAGGATGCCAGGAAGCGGAGGAATCATCACGGTCTCATGTGAAGAGAGGGATGCGGTGTGCTCCCTCGAGCGTGCCTTTCAAGCCGCAAAAATCGATGACCCCGACAGCAGAAATGAAGGCCCTCTGGAGGCCATCCCCAAGAAGAAGCAGCCGCGCCGTGCAGGACCTCAGGAGGATGGCATCGCGGCAGGAGCCTCGTTAGGACCAGCGACCGCTCCAGGGGCGCCTCCCTCCATCGCATAGGAAGGCGCGCTCGGTGCCCTCCTCAGGCAGGGCTCGGGGACTCTCTTTTGGAGGGCCTCAGACCTTGCCAACCTCACGAGGGAGGCGCTTGGGCACCACTTGGTGGTGTGCTTCGCGGCGCGTGACCCTCAGGAGAGCACATGGCAAGGAGTGCCCACCATTCAGGAGTTCATCACCAAGACCACCCAGGAACTGCAAGAACCAAGAGCCATGCACGGCGACAGCCACCCACGAGGCGCAGCTCCACATCCTGGCGAGGATGCTGGGCTGCGTGTCTGCATCGACGTCCTAGGGCTCAACAGGGCCGCATCTCAGGAGCGTTTCTGGCCTTCGCGTGTGGGCCGCTGCGAGGGCCCGCTGCATAGCTACGTTCGTATGCCCTTTGGCTTGCCGAGCGTGGCGTCGGCCTATCAGCGCAACATGCGACGTGTCCTGGCGGCTCAGGAAGCCAGGTACGACGCCGTTCTGGAGGAGATGGAGACGGTCTTTAGGGAACCTCCCGAGCCCCCAGAGCCTCCCGAGGCTCGGGGTTCTGGCGGCTCATGAGGAGTCATTTCTTCAACGCACGCCTTTAGCTGCACCAACTCTATTTCGTCTACAGAACCAGTTGACATCTTCCGAGCTCGTTTAGCTGGGAGCGCCCCTCGGGCTGCATTATTCCCAGGCCGCGTGGGTCCGTCCCTGCGGCATGTATCCCTTTTTCTTACGTCTTTAGCTTACCTTGTTGGGGGCGCCCCTCGGGCTGCATCATCCCCTAGCCGCTCGGGCCGGACCCGGTGGCACGCATCTTCCTGCATTTATCCAAGTTGATCTGCTCTCCATGCTTAACCTACCAACTGCTATCACCTGCTCGATCATCGCCTCCCCCCGGGCCTCCACACAGGCACGACGCAGGTGGATGGGTCCGTCCCTGCCATCCGACAAATCTGAGCGGTCGAGCTGTGGCTCGCGGCACGCCCCGCGCATGTCACCTCACCAGGCCCTCAGTGCCTTCAACTCATTCAGAGCAACCAGCGGCAGGCTAACAGCTGTAACGGCAAACCATGTTTCTTCTTGTGCCTGTTCACAGGGATCCCGTGGGAAGGATAGCAGGCGGCACCGTGAGTCTCCTTTTCCCTCGTGCAATTCGCTTGCACGTTAAAAGGGGGGCTCCTGAGCATCGCGACTCAGGAGCTCTTAATGGCTCTCCAGCCCTCACCCCCTGGCCTTGACCACGGCATCGCGACCTGGCATACCAGCGGCGGCTGAGCTCGCTCGAGGGCCGGGACCTAAGGACGTAGAGCACGAAGGAGAGCATGAGGGGAGGGAAACTCGTATGGGCCGACCTATCTATGCCGCACGAGTAGGCGTGCAGCCCTAGCGTAACGTCAGGAGTCGCCACGAGATCAACAAGATAAGTCCCGCACTCGGATCGGCTAAATGTTTGGGCCTAATGGTCACTCATGCCTTGCCGCAACCCCGTTGCGGCCACGTAAACTCCCTTTCTCGCCTTAGCATGGCTGCTTGAGCGCTAAGGGGGACCTCCTGAGCATCGCGCCTCAGGGGCTCTTACTGGACCTCGGGCCGCACACCTCCTGGCCTTGACCACGGCACGCGACCTGGCATACCAGCGACGACTCTAGCCTGCCTGGGGACCGGGACCTGTCAGCGTAGAGCAACAAGCTATCGCGAGGAAAGAAAGGGGGGGGGGGCGAGCCTTAACGGGACATGCGTTCACCAAATTCTCATAACAAGGAAGATAAGCACAAAAGACATTACGAACCCTTACATGCCCCAATGGGGTAATTCATGATTCTTCGCAGGAAACAAAAGCTGATACTAAGGGGAATCCTATCTACATCCTTTCATGGTGGTCACCATCATCAACAGTGGGCCACGGGAGGCCGGCACCAACCCCATCCAGATCAGCGGCGGCGACGGCCGGACGCCGCAGCTCTGCTCCGAGCGTGGTGAGAGCTCGGGGGCACGTAGCTGTCATCACTCATCTTCGGAGTCTCAGGAGAGCTGCTGGACTCCCAAGGGCTGCTGCTGCTTGAAAGTGCAACTATCCCTAGGTAGTTTTGGTAATTCATAACAACATATAGCTCACTGAGCTAATGCTATTCCAAGATGATTATTTCAGGAAAGCTCAATGATTGGCATGGCATGGATGTGAAAGTGGAACCCTCAAAATGCTAAGGACAAAGGATTGGCTCAAGCTCAAAAGCTCAAGACTCTTCATTTTATATTTTAGTGATCCAAGATCACATTGAGTCTTTAGGAAAAGCCAATACTATCAAGGAGGGATGAGGTGTTGCTTAATGAGCCTCTTGCTTCATGTGCTTAGTGATATGCTCCAAAACCCTCAGCTACTTTCCCATATCCACATATGACCTAAACCCTAAGCCAAACTCGGTCCTACCGATTCTTCCTATCCGGCGCCACCGAGTTTCACTTGTCATTAGCCACTGCCAAACCCTAGCAATTCGGTCCTACCGATAGGGATCTCGGTCTCACCGAGATGGGGTTGCAAACTCTCTATTTCCCTTTCGTAACTTTTCGGTCTCAACGGAAGAGCGAATCGGTCCCACCGAGATTGCAATGTAAACTTAGTGTTTCCCCTTTGTAACTTTTTGGTCTCACCGAGTTCCACTCGATCTCACCGAAAGAGCAAATTGGTCCCACCGAGTTTGCCTGACCAACTCTCTAGTTAGCTAATTACCAAATCTGGTCTTACCGAGTTTGTGTAATCGGTCTCACCGAGATTACGTTATGCCCAAACCCTAACCACATCGGTCCTACCGAGTTGCATGTCAGTCCCACCAAAAATCACTAACGGTCACTAGGTTTACATTTTCGGTCCGACCGAGCTTATTGATTCGGTCCCACCGAGATTGGAAAAATGTGTAACGGTTGGATTTTGTGTGGAGGCTATATATACCCCTCCACCTCCTCCTCATTTGAGAGAGAGCCATCAGAACACACACACACCATTCCAACTCATATGTTTTGAGAGAGAACCACCTACTCATGTGTTGAGACCAAGATATTCCATTCCTACCATATGAATCTTGATCTCTAGCCTTCCCAAGTTGCTTTCCACTCAAACCTTCTTTCCACCAAATCCAAATCCTATGAGAGAGAGTTGAGTGTTGGGGAGACTATCATTTGAAGCACAAGAGCAAGGAGTTCATTACCTACACACCATTTGTTACTTCTTGGAGAGTGGTGTCTCCTAGATTGGCTAGGTGTCACTTGGGAGCCTCCGACAAGATTGTGGAGTTGAACCAAGGAGTTTGTAAGGGCAAGGAGATCGCCTACTTCATGAAGATCTACCCCTAGTGAGGCAAGTCCTGTGTGGGCGATGGCCATGGTGGGATAGACAAGGTTGCTTCTTCGTGGACCCTTTGTGGGTGGTTGCTTCTTCGTGGACCCTTCGTGGGTGGAGCCATGTGTGGACTCGCGCAACCGTTACCCTTGGGTAGAGCCCTGTGTGGACTCGGTGCAACCATTACCCTTCGTGGGTTGAAGTCTCCAAACCCTTCCCTTTAGATTCTTGCAAGTTGCATGCTTTACTTTCCGCTGCCAATATACTCTTTGCATGCTTGCTTGAATTGTGTGATGATTGCTTGACTTGTCCCAAAATAGCTAAAATCTGCCAAGAACTAAAATTGGGAAAAGGTTAAGTTTTTATTTGGTCAAGTAGTCTAATCACCCCCCCTCTAGACATACTTTCGATCCTACAAGTGGTATCAGAGCTTTGGTCTCCATTTGCTTGATCTCCACAGCTTTTGGTGGTCATAGCCTTGGTTTCACAACCTAGGAGAGTATGGCATCTAGCGAGGGAAATTATCACCGTAGAGGTCCTTACTTTGATGGTACTAACTTTGCTAGTTGGAAGCATAAAATGAAAATGCATATTCTTGGACATAACCCCGCTGTTTGGGCTATTGTATGTGTTGGCTTGCAAGGTGACTTCTTTGATGGGAGAGAACCAAACCGTGAAGCTACCGCGGATGAGTTGAAGATGTTACAATACAATGCTCAAGCTTGTGATATTCTCTTCAACGGATTGTGCCCCGAAGAATTCAACAAAATCAGCCGTCTTGAGAATGCAAAGGAAATTTGGGACACTTTGATTGATATGCACGAAGGTACCGACTCCGTCAAGGAATCCAATTTGGATGTGCTTCAAAGCCAACTTGACAAGTTCAAGATGAAGGATGGTGAAGGTGTCGCTGAAATGTACTCTAGGCTTGCTCTCATCACAAATGAGATTGCCGTCTTAGGAAGTGAAGAGATGACCGATAGATTCATCATCAAGAAGATTCTAAGAGCCTTGGATGGAAAATATGATACCGTGTGCACATTGATCCAAATGATGCCCAATTACAAAGATCTCAAGCCAACGGAGGTGATTGGAAGAATTGTTGCTCATGAGATGTCACTTAAGGATAAAGTGGAACTTCACAACAAATCAAGTGGTGCCTATAAAGCCTCACGTGAAGCCCCTACATCATCAAGTGAGAAACAAGACTTCAATGAAGAATTGAGCTTAATGGTTAAGAACTTCAACAAGTTCTACAAGAGTAGAAGCAAAGATAGAAGCTTCAAGTCAAGGTCCTACAATGACAAAAGATCTTCTAGTCGAGAGCGAAACTGCTACAATTGTGGAAGACCCGGACACTATTCCAATGACTACGGCTCCCTACAAGAGAAGAGAAGATTCTTCAAGAAGAAGAAGCAAAGAATCACCACCAAGAGAGAGAAGGAGTAGAGATGATCGTTATGAACTAAGATACTCATGGAGAAGCAAGGATTCAGAAAGGAAGGAAAAATCATCAAGGAGCTACACAAGAAGAAGACATCAAGCTCATGTTGGTGAATGGGTATCCGGCTCCGACTCCGACAGCCACTCTGAGAGAAGTTATCACTCCGACTCCGAAGATACTCAAGATGAAGGTGTTGCCGGTCTAGCACGTGTGTCAACCAACTCCTACGACATATTTGACTCACCAAATGAAGGAATTGGAAGATGCTTCATGGCCAAAGGTCCTAAGGTAACACACCCCGAGTATGTTGATTTCAATAGTGATGAAGATGACTTGTTAGGTGATGATTTGCTTGTTGACAACTCTAGTGATGAATACTATGATGAAAGACCAATTAATCATGCTAATCAAGATAAAACGAATGACAATGATAAGGAGAAGATTGAGGCTCTAACTAAAGAACTAAAAACTCTTAAGTTAGATCATGACACTATCTTCGAAGATCATCGAGAACTTTTAAGAGCTCATGAGAAATTACGCTTTGAAAAGCTCAATCTTGAGCAAGAGCATGAGTTCTTAAAGGCAATCAATGACGATCTCCGCAAGAAAAGTTCTTCTTACATTGCCAAGCGTTTACTCTTATCCACTTACATGCCTCAAGTCAAGTCTAGTAACAAGAAAGATTCTTCCTCTAGTAGTAACAATGATCATGTTAAATCCAATATTGTTGCTTCTAGTAGTTCTCTTGATTCCACTAATGATTCTCTTAGCCAAGTTACACTTGAGCAAGAAAATAGTTTATTGAAGGGAATTATAGAGAAAGGAGTGTACAAAAGCCTTGCCGGGAGTAAGCAATTCGAGGAAATTGTGCGCAAGCAAGGAATGCACCGGAAGAATCAGGGTGTTGGTTTTGAACGAAAGTTCAATGCCAATGGAGTTGAGTGGGAAGAAGATCAATACCCCAAGACAAAGTTTGTCCCTCAACAAGAGAAGTATGATGCTTCTTTCAAGGGGACACAAGCTCAAGATGATCTTCCACCACAAGACTACGAGCAAAAAGGCAAGGAGAAGCTTCAAGAGGAAATTGATGCATTTGAAGAAGCTCCTAAGACCTTAGTCAAGTGGATTCCCAAGACTACTTCAAGTTCCACTTCATCAAGTACGACTACAACTCCATGGATTCCCATCAAGATGATGTGGATCCAAAAGAAGAAGAACTAGAGAGTTCTTGAGGGTGACTCCGCCAACATACTTCACTCTTATCATTTTGGCAAGAACAAGTGCAATCAACTTCCACATCTTGCACTAGTTCAAGGAGTCACAAACCCTCTTGTTGGTAAGACAAGGGACAAGGTAACCTAAAAGTTTTTATGGACATCATCTTTTGTGTGCATCACTCTATGTCTATGGATATCCTTGTTTGTTCCTTGTGAGACTAACCCATGTAGGTATTGAAAGTGCAATTCACTCAAATGGATAGCTCCAAGAGATCAACATCAACATTGAGCATCCACATCTTCAATATCTACATGAAGTCATCATCGACAAAACCCAAGGTTAGTTCATCCCTCTTAGGGGGGATATCACATCTAGGGGGAGCTTTACTCTAAGACTTGAGCTAAAGCAACTCTAAAGATGTGAACACAACAATGCTTTATGTAAAAGTGGTAACCCCACTTGAGCTTAAACGATGAGTATGACCTATGATCAAGTGTTCTCACTTGGCTCCTAAGTCAATATACTCATATATAGATGACCTAGTCATCGCAAATTGCTTGATAGATGCTAGAATTGGTTGTGCATGCCTTGTCACATATTTCATTTGCCATCTTATTGTGTGAGCATGCTGATTGCATACTTTACTCATTCGAGGACATCCACTTGTTGTTTTGATTGTTTGGTTTTATCTTCTTTTGCCAAGTGGATGGACAAGAATGCCTAAGAACCTCCTCTAGCTATCTATGCTTTTCTCGTCTCAAACTCTATTCATGCTGCATCATGAAAAATGATCAAGTCAGATTCGAACCACTCTTTGTGAGGAGCGCTCGGAGTCCCCGATTCGTCATAGACTTAAACTTCCAAAACCTCTTTATGGTTCTCGGTCTGACCGATACTCCACTTTCGGTCCTACCGAGATCATTAAGTTGATCTAGGTTTTCGATCTCGGTGCAACCGATTTGAACCTTTTGGTCACACCGAGTTTCAGTAACTGCACGCAGTTATGAATCTCGGTGCCACTGAGTCGTTCCACTCGGTCACACCGACAGGGTCGGGCTATATATAGTCACGGGCAAAATTTGGAAATTTCTCCGAACCCCTTAGCCCGCGTGATAGCCTGCTCTGCCCTCGTGGTCTCCGGATCGTCTTCTCGCTGCCAGCCGCCTCCAGTCGCTGGTCTCCGTCACCGTCAACGGGAATTCTGCCCCGCCGTTGCCGCCGTAGCAAGTCCCTGCCAAACTAGGGTATGGACTTGATCTTTGTGCTATTCCTCAATCTGATTCCTAGCACATTGTGATCATATTGATTCTTGCCACGATTGAAACACTCCTATCCAGTCAAAATGCTCATAGATTAGGCTCGATTCGAAAATTCTAGGTTTAGGTCTCCGCCGAAACCATCTCGGACCCACCGAGTTGAAAAACTCGGTCCCACCGATTTGGCTTATGCCATTGCACAAGTGAGACTCGGTCTGACCGAGAATTACTTATCAGTGTGACTGATTTTGGAACTCAGTGAAACCCTAGCAGTCTCGGTGCCACCGAACTATGACTCGGTCCAACCAAGTTCACCAGTTCAGGTGCCAAAATTGCTTCGGTATCATCGAGTTTAAAAATCGGTAGATCCGAGATGATTTCAGTGGGAAACTAGAACTAAGTTTTTGGATCATTCTTTTTGCAAAAATCTCTGCATTTTGTGATGCTCATCCTTTCTACCTCATCTATAATCTGTTCACAGGGTCAGCAGTCAGTTTGCAACATGTCTGATCAAAGTGATAGCCAAAACATGTCAGAGCAGCAGGTGCACATGAGTGAGGGCACTAGTCCCTCCAGCTCTTCTGATGAAGGCAGCAGGAACACCCCTAGCAACTTGCCAAAGGCTGCCACGAGACAGAGGAAGAAGAGGACTTCTGATTCCGAAGATGAAGACTATGTGGCAGAGGAAGAGGCCACTTCCAAGAGAGTTGAGCCAGCTCAAGGCACTAAGCCAGGCCTGAAAATCAAAAGGCCAGCAGGCAGGCAGCCCATGTCAAAAGCAAGAGCCTAAACTGAGAAGCCCACTCCTCAAGAGCCAGTTGCTGCAGAAGGCAGGAAAAGAAAGGAAAGGGTGAAGAAGACTGTGGCTAGAGTGCTTGGCAAAGCTTCCTTCATGGAAGAGGAAGAGGAAGAAGAGGTAGCTGCACCAGCACCCAAGGCACCCAAGCTGATGGGTGATGCCATAAGGTCAGGGGCTACTGCATCTAAGCCCAAAGCTGCCCCCAAGCCAAAACCAAAGAGGAATACACGGAGCATTCCTGCAGCTGAGAAGAACAAGGCCCCAGTGCCTGAGACTGTTGCTGAAGAAGAGGATGAAGAGCAAATTCTGAGAAAGCTAAAGCCCAAGATCCCAGACCACAACGATGCTCATCCTGTGGCTGAGGACATGAAGCTCAGGAGAGATTCAGGGCTGAGGAAGTGGAGAGAAGCAGACCCATATGCTTCAAGGAGAAGGACTGCCGTGGACTACAGGTTTCATACCAAGGAGCAGCAGGATTTTTATGAGACAGTGCTGCTAGATAAGAAGCCCATTGTCTGTGATATGTGATGGATTGATTGGACATACATCAAGGACAATGAGGAGCACTATCCTGGAGTGCAAGACAACTTCATAGCTTGTGGAGTAGCTGACTTTGTTGGGCAGAAGCTCACAAAGTGGAACGAGGAACTTATCATGCAGTTCTACTCCACAGCTCACTTTTATCCAGATAGGAGGGTACAAGGTACCAATCCACAGTTGCTGAGTGGGCACAGATCATTAATGCCCCAGAGGAGCAAGATGATGACTTGGATATCTATGCCAAGAAGAAGATGGACCATAACTCCATGTCCAATATGTACAAGGAAATTCCCAATGAAGCTCTTGACACCTTCAAATTTGGGTCTGTGCATTACCTTCTGTCAGGACTGCCTATGATCAATTGGATACTAAGGCACACCTTACTACCCAAGTCTGGAGATCACAAGATGATCAGAGGCCATGCTATCAACTTGCTACATGTGTTTGATGTGCCTCAGAAGTTCAAGGTGATGAGCCTCATAGTGGAAACAATCAAGAGGACTTCAACAGATCATAAGAGGAGCTGCGGATATGCCCCTCAAATTCAGGAGCTCATCAACTCCAAGATGGGCACGGGCATATATCTATTGGACAAGGAACACCTGCCCATCCGTCCAGATTTCAAGGACAATCAAGTTGTCATGACTGAGAACGAGCCATCATCTGCCCAAGCATATGCAAAGAAGGAGAAGGCGAGGAAGGAGAAAGCTGCCAAGATGCCTACTCAAGAGGTGGCATCTGAGTATTTCTTGAAGACTAAACAAGAGCAGCTTGGTTACTTGATTGCATCCACGCTGAGGATTGAGAAAAGTCTGGCCACCCTTACTCAGAATCAGCAGAGCCTAGAGAGAATCATGGAACAGAAGTTCTATGACTTGGATGTCAAGGTAACGGAAGTTCAGTCTGCAGTGGAGCAGCTCCAGGAGGACATGCAGTAGAGGAAAGGCAGGACTACCACTCATGCCTTTTCCAGAGTGCCACGAGGCCCGAGGTCATCTGCCATGCCATTTGCTGACACCAGAGCCACCACTTCAGCACCAACTACAGCCTCAGCTCCAGCATCTACTTCAGCTCCAACTCCAGCGACTACTTCAGCATCTACCGAAGCCTTCGTCCTTGGTGTGATCCGGACTACACCACCACCTGAAGATCAAGCCTGAGCGTCGATCTAGTGCTATGCATTTTCTAGGAACTTTTTGGTAACTTGTTGCCAAAGGGTAAGAAGATGTATAGATCATAGGCTTCGAGAGAGAGAGTGTTGCGGCTTTTCTCTCTTGCTTTATTTGGTGGTTTTTCGAACTTGTTTACTTTTGAGTGCTTCAGATACTACGTCATTACTTGTGAGACATTGATGATCATGTGTTTGATCATAAGCTACACTTAATGCTTGCTTAATACTATTATCCTATCTATCTTGTGTGATCATTCACTTTTCTTGGTGATGAGTGCATGTATTTCATTCTTATCATTTTGAGCGCTCCACCAAGATGTATGTGACATGGAAGAGTAACCCATGACTCTAACTCTTTGTGCATTTGCAGTCCAAAGCAAATTTTAAATATGCACAAATTTAGGGGGAGCTCTTACTTATCACATACTTCTCAAAGCGACGATATACTTCATGCTTACTATCATTTGTCGAAGCTTTGATCTATATGTTGTCATCAATTACCAAAAAGGGGGAGATTGAAAGTGCAACTATCCCTAGGCAGTTTTGGTAATTCATAACAACATATAGCTCATTGAGCTAATGCTATTCCAAGATGATTATTTCAGGAAAGCTCAATGATTGGCATGGCATGGATGTGAAAGTGGAACCCTCAAAATGCTAAGGACAAAGGATTGGCTCAAGCTCAAAAGCTCAAGACTCTTCATTTTATATTTTAGTGATCCAAGATCACATTGAGTCTTTAGGAAAAGCCAATACTATCAAGGAGGGATGAGGTGTTGCTTAATGAGCCTCTTGCTTCATGTGCTTAGTGATATGCTCCAAAACCCTCAGCTACTTTCCCATATCCACATATGACCTAAACCCTAAGCCAAACTCGGTCCTACCGATTCTTCCTATCCGGCGCCACCGAGTTTCACTTGTCATTAGCCACTGCCAAACCCTAGCAATTTGGTCCTACCGATAGGGATCTCGGTCTCACCGAGATGGGGTTGCAAACTCTCTGTTTCCCTTTCGTAACTTTTCGTTCTCACCGAAAGAGCGAATCGGTCCCACCAAGATTGCAATGTAAACTCAGTGTTTCCCCTTTGTAACTTTTCGGTCTCACCGAGTTCCACTCGGTCTCACCGAAAGAGCAAATTGGTCCCACTGAGTTTGCCTGACCAACTCTCTGGTTAGCTAATTACCAAATCCGGTCTTACCGAGTTTGTGTAATCGGTCTCACCGAGATTACGTTATGCCCAAACCCTAACCACATCGGTCCTACCGAGTTGCATGTCAGTCCCACCGAAAATCACTAACGGTCACTAGGTTTACATTTTCGGTCCGACCGAGCTTATTGATTCGGTCCCACCGAGATTGGAAAACTGTGTAACGGTTGGATTTTGTGTGGAGGCTATATATACCCCTCCACCTCCTCCTCACTTGAGAGAGAGCCATCAGAACACACACTCACCATTCCAACTCATATGTTCTGAGAGAGAACCACCTACTCATGTGTTGAGACCAAGATATTCCATTCCTACCATATGAATCTTGATCTCTAGCCTTCCCAAGTTGCTTTCCACTCAAACCTTCTTTCCACCAAATCCAAATCCTATGAGAGAGAGTTGAGTGTTGGGGAGACTATCATTTGAAGCACAAGAGCAAGGAGTTCATTACCTACACACCATTTGTTACTTCTTGGAGAGTGGTGTCTCCTAGATTGGCTAGGTGTCACTTGGGAGCCTCCGACAAGATTGTGGAGTTGAACCAAGGAGTTTGTAAGGGCAAGGAGATCGCCTACTTCGTGAAGATCTACCGCTAGTGAGGCAAGTCCTGTGTGGGCGATGGCCATGGTGGGATAGACAAGGTTGCTTCTTCGTGGACCCTTTGTGGGTGGTTGCTTCTTCATGGACCCTTCGTGGGTGGAGCCCTGTGTGGACTCACACAACCGTTACCCTTGGGTGGAGCCCTGTGTGGACTCGCGCAATCGTTACCCTTCGTGGGTTGAAGTCTCCATCAATGTGGATGTAGGATAGCACCACCTATCCGAACCACGGGAAAAACATCCATGTCTCCAATAGCGTTTGAATTCTCCAAACCCTTCCCTTTACATTCTTGCAAGTTGCATGCTTTACTTTCCGCTGCCAATATACTCTTTGCATGCTTGCTTGAATTGTGTGATGATTGCTTGACTTGTCCCAAAATAGCTAAAATCTGCCAAGAACTAAAATTGGGAAAAGGTTAAGTTTTTATTTGGTCAAGTAGTCTAATCACCCCCCCTCTAGACATACTTTCGATCCTGCACTGCTGGAGTGGCCGCGAGCGGGACACGCATCAGCCTCACGCTCCTCTCCGGAGCAGCACTCCAGGCGGCAGCCCTCAGCATCGAAGACCTTGAAGAAGAGCGTGGAGACGCCGTCGTACTCAAAGTGGATCGCGAGGGCTCCCCTTGCACGGCAGACCCGTGCGATCTCGCCCCAGCCGCGAGTCATGAAGATCTTGCCGGTGGGGACCGCTTTGATCTCCGCTCCGGTTGCCGGAGCGCTGTAGTCGGTGTGCTGCAGCCAGAGCTCGAGAGCCCCCCTCAGCGGCATCACGTCAGAGAAGAACCACGGGAAGCGGATCCAGGAGCTTGGAGGCATCGGCGCCCACATCACCAACTCGCGCGAGGAGTCCGCGGCTTGAACCCTAGGGGCGACGGCACGCGTCGCCGTGGCGCCGCGACCCCGGATGTGGCGTGGGCTGCACTGCTTGTCACTTCGTCCTCCCGAGCCCTCGGCTCGGGCGTACAAGGGCAGCGGGTACCTCGGAGGAGGCCGCTCGCACCAAGGCCTCAACATCACCTGCATCGCCGCTTCATCATGGCGATGGATCAACCATTTCTTCGGCGGAAGAGGCCCCGGATCATCACGGGGAGCCTTTCCTTTCTCTTCAGTAGAAAACTTTCTAATGGGCGCCATTGTTGTCAGCAGTGGAGCAAGGAGGAAGGAGCAAGCAAGCAAGGAAGAGATGGGCAACAGGGGCTCCGCCCCCTCCCCATTTATAGCAAGAGAAGGCCAACCGATGTCTCCCACGATCGCAGGTAATGATGGTTTTCCTTGCATGTAGCAGGGACTTGTCAAGTCGTGCAGTTGCCGAGGCAGCATGGGGAAGCGGAGACGCCCACGTCCAATCAACCGCCACGCGTCAACCGAGGCCGCAGGCTTTGGGGGCCCGTGGTGCTCCAAACTTGACCCTTGGCTTCGCCGCGAAGCCAAGCCCGAGTGCACGTTGGGCCCGGGGGCTTCTATCGGTGTTCTGCAAATGGGGGTCCGAGACTTGCCTGCCTGCGGCCTGCGGCGTGGCTGAGCCAGCAGGACGTACGGCCTATCTTCATCAACAACGCATCCAAGACCCTCGCCAGGCTCCAAGACTCGCGAGGCAGATGACGCAAGACCTCCTTTGGAGTAGCCTAGCCAGGCAGGCTCACGAGGAGCGGAGATATCAAGGCGGGGCAAACCTCACGAGGCCCTCGTGACGTGAGCCATGACACATGAAACCAGGCGGGCGCGAGCGTGCACAGCGTCCTTATTTCCTCTTTGGTGCTAAGGAGGCCAGCGCAGATGGAGAGTACCGAGGCATCAGGCAAAGGTTGCTATATTCGTGCAACGAGACCAAGACCAGGAGGACAGCAAGACGGAGGTCATCGTGGAGCCCAAGACGGCATCACTACCAGAGCTTTTCGTAGGCGAAGACCATATTTGTCAGGATAGCTTGTACTAGCTGTCCCCCTTTAAATTTGCCCGTCGTTGTTGGCTCCCTTCCCGCTCGATATTTAGGAAGAGGACCATGGCCTATATAAGCAGAGCTAGCCACAATAGTAGAGGCACCTCATCTTATCTTAGCTGATCCAACCCGATCGAGAGCCTACTCACAAGAACACCTCAACCTCAAGAGCATGTTCTTCCCTGGTACTGTTCATCATCAGCCCCAGAGGCAATCCACCACCACCACACTAGAGTAGGGTATTACACCACAATGGTGGCCCGAACCAGTATAAACCTCGTGTCTTTATGTGTTGCGAGTTCGTCGAGTTCGTCCGTGAGATCTTAGCGAGCTAGGGCGTAGATCGGTAGGAAGGAAAGACTTCGCGCGCACCCCAGTGTTTGAACCTTAAGGGTTTGTCGGAACCCCACATCCGACATCTACCGACATGCTTCGCACACAGGTGGCTAGCTGGTGTCTGTTTCTCCATCTTTAGTTGAATCGAGTTTGACTATGCCTGATCCTTGTTGAAGGTTAAAACAGCACATTTCATGAAAAATCATTGTGGTTTTGATGCGTAGGTAAGAACGGTTCTTGCTAGAAGCCCGTAACAGCCACGTAAAACTTGCAACAACAAAGTAGAGGACATCTAACTTGTTTTTGCAGGGCATGTTGTGACGTGATATGGTCAAGACGTGATAATATAAATTGTTGTATGAGAAGATCATGTTTTGTAACAGTTATCGGCAACTGGCAGGAGCCATATGGTTGTCGCTTTATTGTATGAAATGCAATCACCATGTAATTGCTTTACTTTATCACTAAGCGGTAGCGATAGTCGGAGAAGCAATAGTTGGCGAGACGACAACGATGCTACAATGGAGATCAAGGTGTCAAGCCGGTGACGATGGTGATCATGACGGTGCTTTGGAGATGGAGATCAAAGGCACAAAATTATGATGCCCATATAATATCACTTATTTTGATTGCATGTGATGTTTATCCTTTATGCATCTTATTTTGCTTAGTTCGACGGTAGCATTATAAGATGATCTCTTACTAAATTTCAAGGTACAAGTGTTCTCCCTGAGTATGCACTGTTTCTACAGTTTGTCGTGCCGAGACACCACGTGATGATCGAGTGTGATAAGCTCTACGTTCACATACAACAGGTGTAAGCTAGTTTTGCACAAGTAAAATACTCGGGTTAAACTTGACGAGCCTAGCATATGCAGATATGGCCTCGGAACACTGAGACCGAAAGGTCGAGCATGAATCATATAGTAGATATGATCAACATAATGATGTTCACCATTGAAAACTTCTCCCTCTCACCTGATGATCGGACATGGTTTAGTTGATATGGATCACGTGATCATTTAGATGACTAGAGGGATGTCTATCTAAGTGGGAGTTCTTAAGTAATATGATTAATTGAACTTTAATTTATCATGAACTTAGTACCTGATAGTATTTTGCATGTCTATGTTGTTGTAGATAAATGGCCCGTGCTACTGTTCCTTTGAATTTTAATGCGTTCCTAGAGAAAGCTAAGTTGAAAGATGATGGTAGCAACTACATGAACTGGGTCCGTAACTTGAGGATTATCCTCATTGCTGCATAGAAGAATTACGTCCTGGAAGCACCGCTAGGTGCAAAGCCCGCTGCAGGAGCAACACCGGACGTTATGAATGTCTGGCAGAGCAAAGCTGATGACTACTCGATAGTTCAGTGTGCCATGCTTTATGGCTTAGAATCGGGACTTCAACGACGTTTTGAACATCATGGAGAATATGAGATGTTCCAAGAGTTGAAGTTAATATTTCAAGAAAATGCCCGGATTGAGAGATATGAAGTCTCCGATAATTTTTACAGCTGCAAAATGGAGGAGAATAGTTCTGTCAGTGAACATATACTTAGAATGTCTGGGTACCACAACCACTTGATCAAATGGGAGTTAATCTTCCTGATGATAGTGTCATTGACAGAGTTCTTCAATCACTGCCACCAAGCTACAAAAGCTTCATGTAAACTATAATATGCAAGGGATGGATAAGACAATTCCTGAGCTCTTCGCAATGCAAAAGGTTGCGGAGGTAGAAATCAAGAAGGAGCATCAAGTGTTGATGGTCAACAAGACCACTAGTTTCAAGAAGAAGGGCAAAGGGAAGAAGGGGAACTTCAAGAAGAATGGCAAGCAAGTTGCTTCTCAAGTGAAGAAGCCCAAGTCTGGACCTAAGCCTAAGACTGAGTGCTTCTACTGCAAAGGGACTGGTCACTTGAAGTGGAACTGCCTCAAGTATTTGGCAGATAAGAAGGATGGCAAACTGAATGGTATATTTGATATACATGTTATTGATGTATACCTTACTAATGCTCGTAGTAGCGCCTGAGTATTTGATACTGGTTCTGTTGCTCATATATGCAAATCGAAACAGGGGCTACGGATTAAACGAAGATTGGCTAAGGACGAGGTGACGATGCGCGTGGGAAAAGGTTCCAAAGTTGATGTGATGGCCGTTGGCACGCTACCTCTACATCTACCTTCGGGATTAGTATTAGACCTAAATAATTGTTATTTGGTGCCTGTTGGGGATCGTTGCAGAAATTAAAAAATTTCTACACAACACCAAGATCAATCTATGGAGATACTAGCAACGAGAGAGAGGGGAGTGCATCTTCATACCCTTGAAGATCGTGATGCGGAAGCGTTACAAGAACGCGGATGAAGGAGTTGTACTCGCAGCGATTCAGATCACGGTTGATTCCGATCTAAGTGCCGAACAACGGCGCCTCCGCGTTGAACACACATACAGCCCGGGGACGTCTCCTACTTCTTGGTCCAACAAGGGGAGAGGAGAAGTTGAGGGAGAGCTCCGGCAGCACGACAGTGTGGTGGTGGAGCTTGCAGTTCTCCGGCAGGGCTTCGCCAAGCACTGCTACTACTACAGAGGTGTTGGGGAGGGAGAGGGCTGCGCCAGCGGAAGGGCTGCGGCTCCCATGCGCCTCCCCACTATATATTGGGGTGGAGGGGGCTGGTTTCTTGCCCTCCAAGTCCATTGGGGCCTTGGCAAAGGTGGGGGAAAGAAATCCCATCATTTCCCTTCCCCACCGATTGTTATCCCCCTTTTTAGGGATCTTGATCTTATCCCTTCGGGATATGATCTTATTCCTTCTAAGGGGGGGATCTTGGTGCGCCTTGACCAGGGGTGTGGGGCCTTTCCCCCACTACCCACGTTCACGTGGGTCCCCCCATGTAGGTGGGCCCCACTCTGGAACCTTCTAGAACCTTCCCGGTACAATACCGAAAAATCCCGAACATTTTCTGGTCGCCAAAATAAGACCTCCCATATATAAATCTTTACCTCCGGACCATTCCGGAACTCCTCGTGACATCCGGGATCTCATCCGGGACTCCGAACAACATTTGGTAATTGCACACTAATTCCCATAACAACTCTAGCGTCACCGAACCTTAAGTGTGTAGACCCTACAGGTTCGGGAATCATGCAGACATGACCGGGACAGCTCTCTGGCCAATAACCAACAGCGGGATCTGGATACCCATGTTGGCTCCCACATGTTCCATGATGATCTCATCGGTTGAACCATGATGTCGAGGATTCAATCAATCCTGTATACAATTCCCTTTGTCAATCGGTACGTTACTTGCCCGAGATTCGATCATCGGTATCCCAATACCTCGTTCAATCTCGTTACCGGCAAGTCACTTTAATCATTTCGTAATGCATGATCCCGCAACTAACTACTTAGTCACATTGAGCTCATTATGATGATGCATTACCGAGTGGGCCCAGAGATACCTGTCCGTCATACGGAGTGAGAAATCCCAGTCTTGATTCGTGCCAACCGAACAGACACTTTCGGAGATACCTGTAGTGCACCTTTATAGCCACCCAGTTACGTTGTGACGTTTGGTAGACTCAAAGCATTCCTACGGTATCCAGGAGTTGCACAATCTCACGGTCTAAGGAAATGATACTTGACATTAGAAAAGCTTCTAGCAAACGAACTAAACGATCTGGTGCTATGCTTAGGATTTGGTCTTGTCCATCACATCATTCTCCTAATGATGTGATCCTGTTATCAATGACATATAATGTCCATGGTCAGGAAACCATAACCATCTATTGATCAACGAGCTAGTCAACTAGAGGCTCACTAGGGACGTGTTGTGGTCTATGTATTCACACATGTATTATGGTTTCCAGTTAATACAATTATAGCATGAATAATAGACAATTATCATGAACAAGGAAATACAATAATAACCATTTTATTATTGCCTCTAGGGCATATTTCCAATAGTCTCCCACTTGCACTAGAGTCAATAATCTAGTTCACATCACTATGTGATTGTAATGAATCCAACACCCATGGGGTTTGATCATATCTCGCTTGTGAGAGAGGTTATTAGTCAACGGGTCTGAACCTTTCAGATCCGTGTGTGCTTTACAAATCTCTATGTCATCTTGTAGATGCAGCTACCATGCGCTACTTGGAGCTATTCCAAATAACCGCTCTACTATACGAATCCGGTTTACTACTCAGAGTCATCCGGATTAGTGTCAAAGTTTGCATCGATGTAACCCTTTACGACGAACTCTTTTACCACCTCCATAATCGAGAAAATTCCTTAGTCCACCAGTTACTAAGGATAAGTTTGACCGCTGTATTGTAATCCATTCTTGGATCACTCTTGTACCCCTTGATCGACTCATGGCAAGGCACACTTCAGGTGCGATACACAGCATAACATACTGTAGAGCCTACATCTAAAGCATAGGGGACAATCTTCGTCCTTTCTCTCTATTCTGCCGTGGTCAGATCTTGAGTCTTACTCAATGCTCACACCTTATAACACAACCAAGAACTCCTTCTTTGCAGATCTATTTGAACTCCTTCAAAATCTTATCACGGTATGTATTCATTTGAAAGTACTATTAAGCGTTTTTGATCTATCCTTATAGATGTAGCGACCAGACCTCAAAAGGTCCGATCTCTGTGCTTCAGTGTCATCCCTGGATCAGTAATGCTGACACACACAATACTTGAAGGATTTATAACAGAGTAGCAATCACACACTTATTACAACGAGTGTCTCAAAAGAGAACTTATTACAAGAAATATTGCTTAAGGCCATCTAATTACGATAACAGTGGAAGGCTTGGAAGATAAGTGAGTCCATCAACTCCAACGGCATCACTGAGTATAGAACCACGACCTAAAGCTCTTTACTCATCGTCTAAAAAGTCTGTAACATGTACGTTGCAGCCCGAAAACGGGCCAGCACATGGAATATGCTGGCAAAGTAACACATAGAGAGTAATGAACAGAAATAGGCTATACTACATGCATATATGGCTGGTGGAAAGCTCTATGGTTACAGTTTTGCGTAAAGCCAATTTTTCCCTACTACAAAGGAATTAAATTTTATTTAACTATCATGGTAGTTGTTAAACATTGAGAGGGTAGACACCCTCTCAATCCCAATTAAACATCATCATTAAAAACCCAACAAAATTAATTAAAGTCACATGATGAGATTCACATGATAATCCAAGTACTAGATACTCAAAACGTCCATAACCGGGGACACAGCTAATCATGATTAGTTTATACACTCTGCAGAGGTTTGCGCACTTTTCCCCACAAGACTCGATCTCCTCTATTGGATTTCTCGCACTACATGGTGTTTGAGAAACGGATGACCGAGACACAGTCTTTCAGAAGCGTTAGCACCTTATGATGGGTAGACCGGTACACCTACATCCCCTACATCTGCTAGTCTACCACTGTAAGAGTTCACACGACTTAATCAACTATGCTAGAGCCCATAATAGCTTGTGGCTGCACACGGAAGTTTCTAGCATGAATAATCTCATGATCCCTTTGAGCCTGGGTGGTGGTCCATAAAGAAAAGCAGGCAATCACTGGAATACCCAGGTGCCTCAATCCACCCAGATGTGTGTTGAAGTTGCCACCTTAAATAAACCGTTAATTAACAATCTCACACCTGTCATGGATACACTCACCCAATCCACGTCTACTAGCATAGCATGGCAATATAAGGAAACGTAGAAGTAACTCCCAAGGGTTTGATAAGAAAAAAGGTAATAGGTAGTACCTCATCTACTTCCCCAAAACCCACAATTTAATTAGATCCTCATCATGAAATGTTTGAGGATTGATCTAATGCAATAAAACTGGGTAGTAAGAGGTATGATCAAAGTGTTACTTGCCTTGCTGATGATCTGCGAAACCTAGAGATTCGAAGTAGCAAGCGGCGCACTCTAGGTACTCTAACGCAAACAAACAAACAAGCATACAATAAGTACTCATCTAATGACCAGGTAAAACTCAAATAAGAAATCTAACCAGAAAGCTCAACTTAAGAACTCCGGTTTGCAAAAAGAAACAAATCAAACGAAGCGACGAAAGGCAAACGGCGAAAGAAACAAGCTTCGTTTACTAATCTGGATCTAAGTAAAATTTTACAGAAGCAAAAACTTGTTTGAGTTGGTTAAACGGAAAGAGGGTTTCAAGACGAAACTCTAGGAGCTTGAATCGCGTGATTCCGATAAACGAGCGAAAAGTTAAACTAAAACGAAAATCGGATCAGAAATCACGATCAGAAATAATCGTGGAAAATCCGAGAAAAAGAAAAACGACGTACAGGCTAACGAACGAACGTTCGCTGTCTACGGCTAAATGAAGAAATCCGTTTGTAAGAACAAACGTAAAAGCGGCCGTTCGCTAAATAACTAAACCGAAGAAAATAAACCAAACCAGATCTAGAAAAAAACGAATCTAATGTTTACGAAATAAAACCGATCGTTTTAAAAAAAACAGCCGCTACGTCGAACTCCGGCGGGATCCGGCGAGTCGGCGGCAGCGAGAGGTCCGGCGGGGCGGCGGCGAGCTCCGGTGAGGCGGCGCAGGCGGCAGCGCTGGCGGGCTCCGGCGCGGGTGGCGGGCGGCGGCGCGACGGCGGCGGCGGGTGGCGGCTAGGGTTAGGGTTTTCGGGTGGGGCGGCGGTAACGGGCTCGGGGCGGCGGCTTATAAAGGCCTGGCCCGAGAAGTCCTGGCCGAGTACGGCCCTAAGTCGGTCGACTCTTTTTTTAAATATGACGTGAAGAAAAAGAAAGAAAAGAAATACTAAACGGACTCCAAAAATCCCGAAATAAATTTTCCCCGACTTCTAAAATCAAGCCGGACAAAGTGAACATTTATTTGGGTCCTAAATGCAATTTTGAAAAAACGTGCATTTTTCCTAAATTCAAATAAAACAGCGAAAAACTCCAAAACAAAAAGCTTATTTGATTTTAATATTAAATCTCTGATATTTCTTTATTTTGAGGAATTCATTTTATCCTCTCTCTTTCATTTTTAATAAAAGGAATAATTTAGAGAAAAATAATTAAAATCAAACAATCCTCTTTTCATAATTCAAGAAAACCTCAAATATGAAAATAACGAGATCCCCAACTCTCTCCGTAGGTCCTTGAGTTGCGTAGGATTTCTAGGATCAACCAAAAAGCAAATAAAATATGATATGCAATGATGATCTAATGTATAACATTCCAAATTGAAAATTTGGGATGTTACAAACCTACCCCCCTTAAGATGAATCTCGCCCTCGAGATTCGGGTTGGCTAGAAAATAGGTGAGGGTGGTCCTTCAGCAGATCTTCCTCTCGCTCCCAGGTGGCTTCATCCTCGGTATGATGACTCTGCTGAACTTTACAAAACCTGATAACCTTGTTGCGGGTAACTCGGCTGGCAAACTCGAGTATCTTGACTGGTTTCTCCTCGTAGGTCAAATCACTATCCAACTGAATTGCTTCCAGCGGCACTGTATCTCTCAGCAGTATATCCGCCATCTCTGCGTGGCACTTCTTCAACTGGGAAATGTGGAACACGTCGTTAACTCCCGACAATCCTTCGGGCAACTCCAACTTGTAAGCAACTTCTCCCATACGCTCCAAAACTTTGTATGGTCCCACAAAATGTGGCGCTAATTTTCCCTTAACTCCAAAACGCTTAACTCCTCAAAGTGGGGATACACGAAGATAAACTCTGTCTCCGGCTTCGTAAACTGTCTCCTTGCGTTTAGAATCTACATAGCTCTTCTGCCTGGACTGGGCTATCTTGAGCCTATCGTGAATCAACTTCACTTTCTGTTCAGACTCCTTAATCAAATCTGGTCCAAACAGCTGGCGGTCTCCAACTTCGTCCCATGACAATGGTGTTCTGCACCTTCTTCCGTACAAGGCTTCAGAAGGGGTCATCTTCAAACTGGATTGATAACTTTTGTTGTAAGAGAACTCCGCATATGGCAAATTGTCATCCCAACTAGATCCATAATCTAGCGCACAAGCTCTCAGCATATCCTCCAAAATCTGATTGACTCTCTCGGTCTATCCATCGGTCTACGGATGAAAAGCTGTACTGAATTATAACCTGGTACCCAAAGTTTCGTGCAACTGATTCTAGAACTTTGAGGTAAACTCAGTTCCTCTATCTGTTACAATGCTCCTCAGAACTCCATGCAGACATATGATCCTAGTCATGTATATCTTTGCCAACTTAGCACTGGTGTAAGTGTTCTTTAATGGGATGAAATGAGCTACCTTCGTCAAGCGATCGACTACAACCCATATCGAGTCATAGCCTGAGCGGGTCCTGGGTAATCCTGTGATAAAAATCCATGCCTAGATTATCCCACTTCAATTCGGGTATCGGCAATGGCTGTAACAATCCTGCTGGCTTCTGATGCTCTGCCTTTACTCTCTGACATACATCATAAACGGCTACATACTCCGCAATATCCTTCTTCATTCCGGTCCACCAGAAAGTATCCTTCATATCCAAATACATCTTGGTATTTCCTGGGTGAATCGAGTACGGCAAATCATGGGCCTCTTGTAGAATTAGCTTCCTGATCTCCGGGTCATTAGGCACATAAACGCGGTCCTCAAACCATAAGGTATCGTGTTCATCCTCACGAAAACCTTTAACTTTTTCCCTTGCTCATCTTCTCCTTTATGGTGGCAATCTCCTTGTCGGTCTTCTGAGCTTCTCTGATCTTATCCATCAGAGTACACTGAATCTCCAATGCTGCTACATAGCCTCTCGGAACTATCTCCAATCATAGCTCACGAAGATCCGTGACTAACTCCTTTGGTAAATCTCCGGTCATTAGTGTGTTGACATGGCTCTTGCGGCTCAATGCGTCAGCTACTACGTTAGCCTTTCCGGGGTGACAATGCAATCTCATGTCATAATCCTTGATGAGATCCAACCATCTTCTTTGCCTGAGATTCAACTCCTTCTGCGTGAAGATGTACTTCAAACTCTTGTGATCCGTGTACACCTCACAATGGTTTTCGACGAGAAAATGCTTCCATGTCTTCAATGCATGCACTACGGCTGCTAACTCCAAATCATGTGTAGCATAATTCAACTCATGGTGCTTAAGCTGTCGTGAAGCATACAAAACAACTCTTCCCTCCTGCATAAGCACTGCTCCAAGTCCTCGACGTGAAGCGTCGCAATACACCTCATAATCCTTGCGCTGATCTAGTAGAATCAACAATGGCGAGGTAACCAACGTTTCTTAAACTCCTGGAAACTGGCCTCACATTCCTCAGTCCAATTGAACTTGGTATCCTTCTTCAACAACTCCATCATAGGTTTTGCAATCTTCGAGAAATTTTCAATGAATCTCTGGTAGTATCCTGTGAGTCCAAGAAAACTACGGATCTCTCCAACTGTTTTGGGGCTTCCCAATTTGTCACAGTGAAAACCTTGGTGGGATCTACAGCTATTCCTTCTCCGGATATAACATGTCCGAGGAATCCAACTCCCTTCAACCAAAACTCACATTTGCTGAACTTGGCGTATAACTGATGTTCTCTGAGCTTACCAAGTACTAGACGCAAATGTTCTTTATGTTCTTCTTCATTCTTCGAGTAAACCAGTATATCATCAATGAACACTACGACGAACTTATCCAAAAACTCCATAAACACTTTGTTCATCATGTTCATAAAATAAGCAGGTGCTTTAGTCAGACCAAATGACATAACGGTATACTCATACAGCCCGTACCTCGTAGTAAAAGCTGTCTTAGGTATGTCCCACTCTCGAATCTTCAACTGGTGGTATCCTGATCGCAAATCGATCTTGGAAAATACCTTTGCTCCTTGCAATTGGTCAAACAGATCATTGATCATCGACAGTGGGTACTTATTCTTGATCGTCACTTCATTCAATCCTCGATAATCAACAACCATCCTTAACGATCCATCCTTCTTTTCCACTAGAAGTACTAGTGATCCCCAAGGTGACGAACTTGGGCGAATATATCCCTTATCCAGTAACTCCTTAATCTGCTTCTTAATCTCCTCCAAATCCATTGCAAGCATTCTATACGGTCTCTTAGATATTGGTCCTGTGCCTGGCAAAAGCTCAATCAAAAACTCAATGTCCCTATCCGGTGGCATGCCTGGCAACTCTTCTGGAAATACATCCAGAAAATCCTATACCACCGATACTTTCTCCTGTACAACTCTGTTAGGGAATTTACTTGAGTCCTATTCGGCACATGCCGTGATGCATACTTGATCCTTCTCCCTTCTAGAGTGGTAAGCAAAATTGACTTACTGGCACAATCGATGTTTCCTCCATACATCGATAGCCAATCCATACCCAGAATTACATCCAAACCTTGCGATTCCAAAATGATTAAATCCGAGGGAAACACATGCCTACCTATACTCAATGGCACTTGAAAACATCCTTTACTGGCCATATACTCCGCTCCTGGTGAGCTTACTAACATAGGTGTTCTAAGAACCTTGGTGGGCATTTTATACTTATCTACGAATCCCCTTGATATGTATGAATGCGATGCACCAGTATCGAAAAGAACAATTGCAGTAAAAGGCTTAACCAAAAACTTACCGATTACTGCATCTGGCTGGGCTTCAACCTCCTCCACGTTAACGTGGTTCACCTGTCCCCTATTGAAAGGTTTTGACTTCTTCCCAGAGCTTCCATTGCCATTTCCATTCTAGGTTTCAGGACATTCATTGGCATAATGTCCGGTCTTCTGACAGTTATAACAAGTGACTTGGCTCAGGTCTCTCTTGGCTGGGGTTGATGGGTTGGTACGGTTCTGACCGTTGCTTCCCCCATTCCCATTACTGTTCTTGGGGTCATTATGATTATGCGAACTCCCTCCTCCATGGGTATGCTAAAAATGTCCTCCCGTTTTCGGGGTAAAACGTGGCTTCTGTTGAGCTCCTGAATTGTACTTCCCTTGTCCATACTTCCTCTTCCGGTTCTCAATCTGCTGCTACTTCCCTTCAATCATAAGAGCACGATCTACCAGTTCCTGGTAGTTGTTGAAGGTTGCTACCATCAACTGCATGCTCAACTCATCATTCAGTCCTTCCAGAAACTTCTCCTGCTTAGCTGCATCCGTAGCGATGCCACCCGGGGCATAACATGCTAACTTACTAAAGTCATCCACATATTGGCCAACTGTCCGTCCTCCTTGGCGCAAGTTGCGAAACTCACGCTTCTTCATGGCCATAGCTCCTGCTGAAACATGGGCAGTATGGAAAGCCTGCTGAAATTGGTCCCGTGTCACCGTGGCTATAGGGTAGGTGACAGTGTAATTCTCCCACCATGATGCTGCTGGTCCATCCAACTAATGTGTGGCAAAGCGCACCTTCTCAACATCAATACATCCTGTAGTGGTTAACTACCTTCCAATCTTGCGGAGCCAATCATCTGCTACTATAGGCTCGGTGCTACTAGAGAACACCAGCGGATTCAGTCTAAGGAAACGGGTTAAGTGATCAACAGGTGGTGGTGGTGGGTTGTTGTTGTTGTTGTTCCCCTGATTATGATTCTGGACTAGCAACTGCATCAACGCATTCTGCTGCTGGATCAACTGAGTGAGCTCCGGTGGAAATGCAAATCCATTGTCACGTCTCGGAGGCATCTGATGGGTTTAGAGGGGAGAGATTAGAATAGAATGAGGTCTAATGAGAAAGCACTACCCATATGCACATGAGACAAACACAAACATTTTCACTCAATCAATCAAGGTCATACAATCGATCTAGAATTATCGCGAAAGTGCTCAGACTACTCTATTTACATGGTGGAATACTAGTACTGATGTGGTGGTCTACTAGAAATATTCCCCGGTTGCAGACTCCATGATATCTGCTCGAGCTTCGTCAACGTAGTCATCATTGCTCAGGTCAGAGTCAGTGTCGTCGATGATGATGTAGTCTTTCGGGCGAATCTCCTTGGATTCTTCATCTTCTTCTACTGGTGTAGGGTCTCCCATGAATATTCTGATCTTCTTAATCAGGTCGTCATTCTTCTCCACTAGTACGATGATTTCCTCCTCAATCTTCACGTGTAGCCTTGAGTTCTTCCTCCAGCTCCGTGATTCTTGTCATCGCCTTCTTCAGATCTATCATGTATGCGCACATCTGGTTCTCCTGATGTCGAATGTGCTGGTTTAACTCCTGGATAAAAGCTGCGATTGATCTATCCTTCTTGGTGCTGATCATTTCCCAGTGTTCGTCTCGGCGCCCACAAATCTGGTAGATAGTATCCTTGAGATCATTGCGGTAAACTTCTCCAATACGTCCCATGGAGATGTGGGCTGCCATGCTCTTTCCTAGACTCCAGGTTGGTGCATCAAAGGAAAACTCTATGGGCTCAGTGACTGGCATGAACGTCCTTCCTGGAAGTTGAACTTCAATCATCCAACGCTCCTCCTGGGGTAAAGTGGCATTGTAGGTCTCGGTGAAGCTTGGTACTCCGATGTTCAGGTACTTAGTGACTTCCTTCAGGTGGCGTCCAAAGGGTGTATCTTCATCCGGTTGTGTGAACTTGTTCCTTGCATCCGCCATCCTAAAAGAGTAGAAAAGATGAGGAGTCAGAAATGAGAAGAGTGGGTAGTGATCTAGGTCTTCATCTTAGTGGTCGTGTCCTACAGTCAGCGTGTTCTCTGATACCATCTTGTAGTGACTAGACCTCAAACGGTCCGATCTCTGTGCTTCAGTGTCATCCTGGATCAGTAATGCTAACACGCACAGTACTTGAAGGATTTATAACAAAGTAGCAATCACACACTTATTACAACGAGTGTCTCAAAAGAGAACTTATTACAAGAAATATGGCTTAAGGCCATCTAATTACGATAACAGCGGAAGGCTTGGAAGATAAGTGAGTCCATCAACTCCAACGGCATCACTGAGTATAGAACCACGACCTAAAACTCTTTACTCGTCGTCTGAAAAGTATGCAACATGAACATTGCAGCCCGAAAACGGGTCAACACATGGAATATGCTGGCAAAGTAACACATAGAGAGTAATGAACAGAAATAGGCTATACTACATGCATATATGGCTGGTGGAAAGCTCTATGGTTACAGTTTTGCGTAAAGCCAATTTTTCCCTACTACAAAGGAATTAAATTTTATTTACTATCATGGTAGTTGTTAAACATTGAGAGCGTAGACACCCTCTCAATCCCAATTAAACATCATCATTAAAAACCCAACAAAATTAATTAAAGTCACATGATGAGATTCACATGATAATCCAAGTACTAGATACTCAAAACGTCCATAACCGGGGACATGGCTAATCATGATTAGTTTATACACTCTGCAGAGGTTTGTGCACTTTTCCCCACAAGACTCGATCTCCTCCGTTGGATTTCTCGCACTACATGGTGTTTGAGAAACGGATGACCGAGACACAGTCTTTCAGAAGCGTTAGCACCTTACGATGGGTAGACCGGTACACCTACATCCCCTAAATCTGCTAGTCTACCATTGTAAGAGTTCACACGACTTAATCAACTACGCTAGAGCCCATAATAGCTTGTGGCTGCACACAGAAGTTTCTAGCATGAATAACCTCATGATCCCTTTGAACCTGGGTGGCGGTCCATAAAAGAAAAACAGGCAATCGCTGGAATACCCAGGTGCCTCAATCCACCCAGATGTGTGTTAAAGTTGCCACCTAAAATAAACCGTTAATTAACAATCTCACATCTGTCATGGATACACTCACCCAATCCACGTCTACTAGCATAGCATGTCAATATAAGCAAACGTAGAAGTAACTCCCAAGGGTTTGATAATAAAACAGGTAATAGGTACTACCTCATCTACTTCCCCAAAACCCACAATTTAATTAGATCCTAATCATGCAATGTTTGAGGATTGATCTAATGTAATAAAACTAGGTAGTAAGAGGTATGATCAAAGTGTTACTTGCCTTGCTGATGATCCGCAAAACCTAGAGATTCGAAGTAGCAAGCGGCGCACTCCGGGTACTCTAACGCAAACAAACAAACAAGCATACAATAAGTACTCTTCTAATGCACATGTAAAACTCAGATAAGAAATCTAACCAGAAAGCTCAACTTAAGAACTCCGGTTTGCAAAAAGAAACAAATCAAATGAAGCGATGAAAGGCAAACGGCGAAAGAAACAAGCTTCGTTTACTAATCTGGATCTAGGTTAAATTTTACAGAAGCAAAAACTTGTTTGAGTTGGTTAAACGGAAAGAGGGTTTCAGGACGAAACTCTAGGCGCTTGAATCGCCTGATTCCGATAAATGAGCGAAAAGTGAAACTAAAACGAAAATCGGATCAGAAAGAGCGATAAAAAATAATCACGGAAAATCCGAGAAAAAGAAAAACGACGAATAGGCTAACGAACGAACGTTTGCTATCTGCGGCTAAATGACGAAAACCGTTCGTAAAAACGAACGTAAAAGCGGCCATTCGCGAAATAACTAAACCGAAGAAAATAAACCGAACCGGATCTAGAAAAAAATGAATCTAGGGTTTACGAAATAAAACCGATCGGTTTTTTTAAAAACCGGCGGCTACCTCGAACTCCGGCGGGATCCGGCGAGTCGGCGGCGGTGTCCGGCAGGGCAGCAGCAAGCTCCGGTGAGGCGGCGCGGGCGGTAGCACGGGCGGGCTCCGGCGGCGGGTGGCGGCTAGGGTTAGGGTTTTCGGGTGGGGCGGCGGCTCATAAAGGACTGGCCCGAGAAGTCCTGGCCAAGTACGGCCCTAAGTCGGTCGACTCTTTTTTTAAAAAAAATATGACGTGCAGAAAAAGAAAGAAAATAGATACTAAACCGACTCCAAAAATCCCGAAATAAAATTTCCCCGAGTTCTAAAATCAAGCCGGACAAAGTGAACATTTATTTGGGGCCTAAATGCAATTTTGAAAATGCTTATTTTTCCTAAATTCAAATAAAACAGCGAAAAACTCCAAAACAAAAGCCTTATTTGATTTTAATATTAAATCTCTGATATTTCTTTATTTTGAGGAAGTCATTTTATCCTCTCTCTTTCATTTTTAATAAAAGAAATATTTTAGAGAAAAATAATTAAAATCAAACGATCCTCTTTTCATAATTCGAGAAAACCTCAAATATGAAAATAACGAGATCCCCAACTCTTTCCGTAGGTCCTTGAGTTGCGTAGGATTTCTAGGATCAACCAAAATGCAAATAAAATATGATATGCAATGATGATCTAATGTATAAAATTCCAAATTGAAAATTTGGGATGTTACAATAGATCTTGATGCTCAATGTTCAAGTAGCTTAATCTAGGTTTTCCATTGAAAAACACTTTTCAAATAACCCTATATGCTTTCCAGAAATTCTACATCATTTATGATCAAGAATATGTCAATAACATATACTCATCAGAAATTCTATAGTGCTCCCACTCACTTCTTTGGAAATACAAGTTTCTCATAAACTTTGTATAAACCCAAAATCTTTGATCATCTCATCAAAGCGTATATTCCTACTCCGAGATGCTTACTCCAGTCCTTAGAGGGATTGCTGGAGCTTTGCATACTTGTTAGCATCTTTTAGGATTGACAAAAACCTTCTGGTTGTATCACATACAACCTTTCCTCAAGAAAATTTTCGAGGAAATAATGTTTTGACATCCTATCTATAAGATTTCATAAATAATGCAGTAACTGCTAATACAATTCCAACAGACTCTTGGCATCGCTATGAGTGAGTAAGTCTCACCGTAGTCAACTCCTTGAACTTGTCGGAAAACATCTTAACGACAAGTCGAGCTTTCTTAATGGTGATACTTACCATCATTGTCTATCTTCCTTTTAAAATCCATCTGTACCCAATAGCCTTACGACCATCAAGTAGTTCTTCCAAAGTTTATACTTTGTTTTCACACATGGATCCTCTTGGATTTTATGGCCTCGAGCCATTTGTCGGAATCCGGGCCCACCATCGCTTCTCCATAGCTCGTAGGTTCATTGTTGTCTAGCAACATGACCTCCAAGATAGGATTACGTACCACTCTGAAATAGTACGCATCCTTGTCGACCTATGAGGTTTGGTAGTGACTTGATCCGAAGTTTCATGATCACTATCATCAGCTTCCACTTCAATTGGTATAGGCGCTACAAGAACAACTTCTTGTGCCCTGCTACACACTGGTTGAAGTGACGGTTCAATAACCTCATCATGTCTCCGCCATCCTCCCACCCAATTCTTTCGAGAGAAACTTTTCCTCAAGAAAGGACCCATTTCTAGAAACAAT
This sequence comes from Triticum dicoccoides, assembly GCF_002162155.2. Lineage (NCBI taxonomy): Eukaryota > Viridiplantae > Streptophyta > Magnoliopsida > Poales > Poaceae > Triticum > Triticum dicoccoides. Next base: position 152,049,094 of record NC_041388.1, read on the forward strand.
CACTTTTGATTCCGGATCCGAAATAGGAGGTATACCCAACTGTTTTGGGTGTCATGAAGATGCATTTATCCGCTTTGGGTTTGAGCTTATCAGGCTAAACCCTTTTCAAATAAGCATCGCAGCCCCAAACTTTTGAAAAAATGACAGCTTAGGTTTCTCTAAACCATAGTTCATACGGTGTCATCTCAACGGAATTACGTGGTGCCCTATTTAAAGTGAATGCGGTTGTCTCTAATGCCTAACCCATAAATGATAGTGGTAATTCAATAAGAGACATCATGGTTTGCACCACATCCAATAGGGTGCAGCTATGATGTTCGGACACACCATCACACTATGGTGTTCCAGGCGGCATTAGTTGTGAAACAATTTCCACAATGTCTTAATTGTGTACCAAACATGTAACTCAGATATTCATCTCTATGATCATATCATAGACATTTTATCTTCTTGTCACGACGATCTTCAACTTCACTCTGAAATTACTTGAACCTTTCAATAATTCAGACTGGTGTTTCATCAAGTAAATATACTTTGAATCTACTCAAATCATCTATGAAGTAAGAGCATAACGATATTCACTGTGTGCCTCAGCACTCATTGGATTGCACACATCAAATGTATTACTTCTGACAAGTTGCTCTCTTGTTTCATCTCACTGAAAACGAGGCCTTTTAGTCATCTTGCCCATGTGGTATGATTTGCATGTCTCAAGTGATTCAAAATCAAGTGAGTCCAAATGATCCATCTGCATGGAGTTTCTTCATGCGTATAAACCAATAGACATGGTTCGCATGTCTCAAACTTAAAAAAACGAGTGAGTCCAAAGATCCATCAACATGGAGCTTCTTCATGCGTTTTATACCAATATGACTCAAATGGTAGTGCCACAAGTATGTGGTACTATCATTACTATCTTATATCTTTTGGCATGAACATGTGTATCACTACGATCGAGATTCAATAAACCATTCATTTTAGGTGCAAGACCATTGAAGGTATTATTCAAATAAGCAGAGTAACCATTATTCTCCTTAAATGAATAACCGTATTGCGATAAACATAATCCAATCATGTCTATGCTCAACGCAAACACCAAATAACAATTATTTAGGTTTAACACCAATCTCGATGGTAGAGGGAGCATGCGATGCTTGATCACATCAACCTTGGAAACACTTCCAACACATATTGTCATCTCACCTTCAGCTAGTCTCTGTTTATTCCATAGCTTTTTATTTCGAGTTACTAACACTTAGCAACCGAACTGATATTTTAATACCCTGGTGCTACTAGGAGTACTAGTAAAGTACACATTATAATGTATATCCAATATACTTCTATCGGCCTTGCCAGCCTTCTCATCTAACAACTATCTAGGGTAGTTCTGCTTCAGTGACCGTTCCCCTTATTTCAGAAGCACTTAGTCTCGGGTTTGGGTTCAACCTTGGGTTTCTTCACTAGAGCAGCAACTGATTTGCCGTTTCATGAAGTATCCCTTTCTTGCCCTTGCCCTTCTTGAAACTAGTGGTTTTACTAACCATCAACAATTGATGCTCCTATTTGATTTCTACTTTTGCGGTGTCATGAATAGCTCAAGGATCATCATATCTATCCCTGATATGTTATAGTTCATCACGAAGCTCTAGCAGCTTGGTGGCAGTGACTTTGGGGAACCATCACTATCTCATCTAGAAGATTAACTCCCACTCGATTCAAGCGATTGTAGTACTCATACAATCTGAGCACATGCTCAATTATTGAGCTTTTCTCCTTAGTTTGCAGGCTTAAGAAACTTGTCAGAGGTCTCATACCTCTTGACGTGGGCACTAGCCTAAAATCCCAATTTCAGTCCTTGGAACATCTCATATGTTCTGCGATGTTTCAAAAATGTCTTTGGTGCCTGAATTCTAAACCATTTACCATTACGCACTGAACTATCATGTAGTCATCAAAACGTGTATGTCAGATGTTCACAACATCCACAACCGACGCTCGAGGTTCAGCACACTGAGCGGTGCATTAAGGACATAATCCTTCTGCGCAGCAATGAGGACAATCCTCAGTTTACGAACCCAGTCCGCATAATTGCTACTGTCAACTCTCAACTAAATTTTCTCTAGGAACATATCTAAAATAGTAGAACCAAAGCGTGAGCTATGACATAATTTGCAAAGACCTTTTGACTATGTTCATGATAATTAAGTTCATCTAATCAAATTATTTAATGAACTCCCACTCAGATAGACATCCCTCTAGTCATCAAGTGATACATGATCCGAGTGAACTAGGCCATGTCCGATCATCACGTGAGACGGACTAGTCATCATCGGTGAACATCTTCATGTTGATCGTATCCACAATACGACTCATGTTCGCCCTTTCGGTCTCTTGTGTTCCGAGGCCATGTTTGTACATGCTAGGCTCGTGAAGTCAACCTAAGTGTTTTGCATGTGTAAATCTGGCTTACACCCATTGTATGCGAATGTTAGAATCTATCACATCCGATCATCAGGTGGTGCTTCGAAACAACGAACTTTCGCAATGGTGCATAGTTAGGGGGAACACTTTCTTGAAATTTTATGAGGGATCATCTTATTTATGCTACCGTCATTCTAAGAAAATAAGATGTAAACATGACAGACATCACATGCAAATCATAGAGTGACATGATATGGCCAATATCATCTCGCACCTTTGATCTTCATCTTTGAGGCACGACATGATCACCTTCGTCACCGGCATGACACCATGATATCCATCATCATGATCTCCATCATCGTGTCTTCATGAAGTTGTCTCGCCAACTATTACTGCTACTACTATGGCTAACTGTTAGCAATAAAGTAAAGTAATTACATGGCGTTTTCAATGACACGCAGGTCATACAATAAATTAAGACAACTCCTATGGCTCCTCCCGGTTGTCATACTCATCGACATGCAAGTCGTGATTCGTATTACAAGAACATGATCAATCTCATACATCACATATATAAAGTTCAGCACATCCTTTTGGCCATATCACATCACATAGCATACCCTGCAAAACAAGTTGGACGTCCTCTAATTGTTGTTGCATGTTTTATGTGGCTGCTATGGGTTTCTAGCAAGAACGTTTCTTACCTACGCAAAAGCCACAATGGTGATATGCCAATTTCTATTTACCCTTCATAAGGACCCTTTTCATCGAACCCGATCCGACTAAAGTGAGAGAGACTGGCACCCGCTAGCCACCTTATGCAACAAGTGCATGTCAGTCGGTGGAACCTGTCTCACGTAAGTGTACGTGTAAGGTCGGTCCGGGCTGCTTCATCCCACGATACCACCGAATCAAGATAAGACTAGTAACGGTAAGCAAATTGAACAAATCATCACCCACAACTACTCTGTGTTCTACTCGTGCATAGAATCTACGCATAGACCTAGCTCTGATACCACTGTTGGGGATCGTTGCAGAAATTAAAAAAATTCTATGCATCACCAAGATCAATCTATGGAGAGACTAGCAACGAGAGAGAGGGGAGTGCATCTTCATACCCTTGAAGATCGCGATGCGGAAGCGTTACAAGAACGCGGATGAAGGAGTCGTACTCACAGCGATTCAGATCGCGGTTGATTCTGATCTAAGCGCCGAATAACGGCGCCTCCGCGTTCAACACACGTACAGCCCGGGGATGTCTCCTCCTTCTTGATCCATCAAGGGGAGAGGAGAAGTTGAGGGAGAGCTCCGGCAGCATGACGGTGTGGTGGTGGAGCTTGCAGTTCTCCGGCAGGGCTTCGCCAAGCACTACTACTACTACTACGGAGGTGTTGGGGAGGGAGAGGGCTGTGCCAGCGGAAGGGCTGCGGCTCCCATGCGCCTCCCCACTATATATAGGGGTGGAGGGGGCTGGTTTCTTGCCTTCCAAGTCCATTGGAGCATTGGAAAAGGTGGGGGAAAGAAATCCCATCATTTCCCTTCCCCACCGATTGTCATCCCCCTTTTTTAGGGATCTTTATCTTATCCCTTCAGGATATGATCTTATTCCTTCTAAGGGGGATCTTGGTGCGCCTTGACCAGGGGTGTGGGGCCTTTTCCCCACTACCCACATTCATGTGCCCCCCCATGCAGGTGGGCCCCACTCTGGAACCTTCTAGAACCTTCCCGGTACAATAGCGAAAAATCCCGAACATTTTCCGGTGGCCAAAATAGGAATTCCCATATATAAATCTTTACCTCTGGACCATTTCGGAAATCCTCATGACATCCAAGATCTCATCTGGGACTCCAAACAACATTCGGTAACTGCACACTAATTCCCATAACAACTCTAGCGTCACCGAACCATAAGTGTGTAGACCCTACGGGTTCGGGAATCATGCAGACATGACCAGGACAGCTCTCTGGCCAATAACCAACAGCGGGATCTGGATACCTATGTTGGCTCCCACATGTTCCACGATGATCTCATCGGATGAACCACGATGTTGGGGATTCAATCAATCCTGTATACAATTCCCTTTGTCAATCGATACGCTACTTGCCCGAGATTCGATCGTCGGTATCCCAATACCTCGTTCAATCTCGTTACCGGAAAGTCACTTTACTCGTTTCGTAATGCATGATCCCGCGACTAACTACTTAGTCACATTGAGCTCATTATGATGATGCATTACCGAGTGGGCCCAGAGATACCTCTCCGTCATACGGAGTGACAAATCCCAGTCTTGATTCGTGCCAACCCAACAGACACTTTGGGAGATACCTGTAGTGCACCTTAATAGCCACCCAGTTATGTTGTGATGTTTGGTACACCCAAAGCATTCCTACGGTATCCGGGAGTTGCACAATCTCATGGTCTAAGGAAATGATACTTGACATTAGAAAAGCCTCTAGCAAACGAACTAAACAATCTTGTGCTATGCTTAGGATTGGGTCTTGTCCATCACATCATTCTCCTAATGATGTGATCCCGTTATCAATGAAATATAATGTCCATGGTCAGGAAACCATAACCATCTATTGATCAACGAGCTAGTCAACTAGAGGCTCACTAGGGACATGTTGTGGTCTATGTATTCACACATGTATTACGGTTTCCAGTTAATACAATTATAGCATGAACAATAGACAATTATCATGAACAAGGAAATACAATAATAACCATTTTATTATTGCCTCTAGGGCATATTTCCAACAGTGCCAACATTAAGCATGAACATTATATCTGGATCTTGTTTGATGCGAGATAGTTATTCACTTAAATCAGAGAATAATGGTTGTTCTATTTATATGAGTAATATCTTTTATGGTCATGCACCCTTGATGAGTGGTCCATTTTTGTTGAATCTCGATAGTAGTGATACACATATTCATAGTATTGAAGCCAAAAGATATAAGTTTAATAATGATAGTGCAACTTATTTGTGGCACTACCGTTTAGGTCATATTGGTGTAAAGCGCATGAAGAAACTCCATGCTAATGGGCTTTTGGAATCACTTGATTCTTGCAAACCATGCCTTATGGGCAAGATGACTAAGACTCCATTCTCCGGAACAATGGAGCGAGCAATAGACTTATTGGAAATAATACATACTGATGTATGTGGTTCGATGAGTGTTGATGCTCGCGGCGGGTATCGTTATTTTCTGACCTTCACAGATGATTTGAGCAGATATGGGTATATCTACTTAATGAAACATAAGTCTAAAACACTTGAAAAGTTGAAAGAATTTTAGAGTGAAGTAGAAAATCATCATAACAAGAAAATAAAGTTTCTACGATCTGATCATGGAGGTGAATATTTGAGTTATGAGTTTGGTCTTCATTTCAAACAATGAGGAATAGTTTCGCAACTCACGCTACCTGGAACACCACAACGTAATGGTGTGTCCGAACATCATAACCGCACTTTATTAGATATGGTGCGATCTATGATGTCTCTTACTGATTTACCGTTATCGTTTTGGGGTTATGCTTTAGAGACGACTGCATTCACGTTAAATAGGGCACCAGCAAAATCTGTTGAGACGACACCATATGAACTGTGGTTTGGCAAGAAACCCAAGTTGTCATTTCTTAAAGTTGGGGGCTGCGATGCTTATGCGAAAAAGCTTCAACCTGATAAGCTCAAACCCAAATCGGAGAAATGTGTGTTCATAGGATACCCAAAGGAGACTGTTGGGTACACCTTCTATCACAGATCCGAAGTCAAGATATTCGTTGCTAAGAATGGATCCTTTCTAGAGCAGGAGTTTCACTCGAAAGAAGTGAGTGGGAGGAAAGTAGAACTTGATGAGGTAATTGTACCTTCTCCCTTAATGGAAAGTAGTTCATCACAGAAATTAGTTCCAGTGATTCCTACACCATTAGTGAGGAAGATAATGATGATGATCATGAAACTTCTGATCAAGTTACTGCCGAACCTCGTAGGTCAACCAGAGTAAGATCCACACCAGAGTGGTACGGTAATCCTGTTTTGGAATTCATGTTACTTGACCATGACAAACCTACGAACTATGAGGAAGCGATGATGAGCCCAGATTCTGCGAAATGGCTTGAGGCCATGGAATCTGAGATGGGATCCATGTATGAGAACAAAGTATGGACTTTGGTGGACTTGCCCGATGATCGGCAAGCAATAGAGAATAAATGGATCTTCAAGAAGAAGACTGACGCTGATGGTAATATTACTGTCTACAAAGCTTGACTTGTTGCAAAAGGTTTTCAACAAGTTCAAGGACTTGACTACAATGATACCTTCTCACCCGTAGTGATGCTTAAGTCTGTCTGAATCATGTTAGCAATTGCCGCATTTTATGATTATGAAATTTCGCAAATGGATGTCAAAACTGCATTCCTTAATGGATATCTTAAAGAAGAGTTGTATATGATGCAACCAGAAGGTTTTGTCGATCCAAAAGGTGCTAACAAAGTGTGCAAGCTCCAGCGATCCATTTATGAACTGGTGCAAGCCTCTCGGAGTTGGAATATACGCTTTGATAGTGTGATCAAAGCATATGGTTTTATACATACTTTTGGAGAAGCCTGTATTTACAAGAAAGTGAGTGGGAGCTCTGTAGCATTTCTGATATTATATGTGGATGACATATTGTTGATCAGAAATGATACTGAATTTCTGAATAGCATAAAAAAGATACTTGAATAAGATTTTTTTCAATGAAAGACCTCGGTGAAGCTGCTTATATATTGGGCATCAAGATCTATAGAGATAGATCAAGACGTTTAATTGGACTTTCACAAAGCACATACCTTGATAAATTTTTGAAGAAGTTCAAAATGGATCAGTCAATGAAAGGGTTCTTGCCTGTGTTACAAGGTGTGAAGTTGAGTCGGACTCAATGCCCGACCACTACAGAAGATAGAGAGGAAATTGAAGTCATTCCCTATGCCTCGACCATAGGTTCTATCATGTATGTAATGCTGTGTACCAGACCTGATGTGTGCCTTGCTATAAGTTTAGCAGGGAGGTACCAAAGTAATCCACATTTCACAAGAGAACCAAGCACATCAAAAGACGCTTCAATTCCATCCGCGATCAAGTCAAGGATGGAGACATAGAGATTTGCAAGGTACATACAGATCTGAATGTTGCAGACCCGTTGACTAAGCCTCTCTCATGAGGAAAACATGATCAGCACCAAGACTCCATGGGTATTAGAATCATTACTATGTAATCTAGATTATTGACTCTAGTGCAAGTGGGAGACTGAAGGAAATATGCCCTAGAGGAAATAATAAAGTTGTTATTTATATTTCCTTATATCATGATAAATGTTTATTATTCATGCTAGAATTGTATTAACCATAAACTTAGTACATGTGTGAATACATAGACAAACAGAGTGTCCCTAGTATGCCTCTACTTGACTAGCTCGTTAATCAAAGATGGTTAAGTTTCCTAGCCATAGACATGTGTTGTCATTTGATGAATGAGATCCCATCATTAGAGAAATATGTGATGGACAAGACCCATCCATTATGTTAGCACAATGTTCGTTTAGTTTTTCTGCTATTACTTTCTTCATGACTTCTACATGTTCCTCAGACTATGAGATTATACAACTCCCGAATACCGGAGGAACACCTTGTGTTCTATCAAACGTCACAACGTAACTGGGTGATTATAAAGATGCTCTACATGTGTCTCCGATGGTGTTTGTTGAGTTGGCATAGATTGAGATTAGGATTTGTCACTCCGTGTATCGGAGAGGTATCTCTAGGCCCTCTCGGTAATGCACATCACTATGAGCCTTGCAAGCAATGTGACTAATGAGTTAGTCATGGGATGATGCATTTAGGAACGAGTTAAGAGACTTGCCGGTAATGAGATTGAACTAGGTATGATGATACCGACGATCGAATCTCGGGCAAGTAACATACCGATGACAAAGGGAACAACGTATGTTGTTATGCGGTTTGACCGATAAAGATCTTCGTAGAATATGTAGGAGCCAATATGAGAATTCAGGTTCCGTTGTTGGTTATTGACTAGAGAGATGTCTTGGTCATGTCTACATAGTTCTCAAACCCGTAGGTCCGCATGCTTACAGTTTGATGACATTTTGAATTATGAGTTTCATGTTTTGATGAACCAAAGTTTGTTCGGAGTCCCGGATGAGATCACGGACATGACGAGGAGTCTTTAAATGGTCGAGACATAAAGATTCATATATTGGAAGGCTACATTCGGACACCGGAATGGTTCGGGTTGTTTCGAATAAGTTTCAGAGTACCGGGGCTTACCGGGACTCCCTGGGAAGTTAATGGGCCATCATGGGCATTAGTGGAGAAGAGAGAGGGCCGGTCAGAGGTGGCGCGCGCCCCCCTTGCCCAGTCCAAATTGGAAAAGGGGAGGGGATGGCGCCCCGCTCCTTCCTTCTCTTCTTTTCCACCTTCCCTTCTTCTCCTACTTGGACTAGGAAGGGGGGGAACGAATCCTACTTGGACCGAGAGTCCAAGTAGGACCCCCGCCATGGCGCGCAGCCTTCTAGGGCTGGCCACCTCTCCTCCCCCTTTGTATATGTGGGAAGGGGGCACACCAAAGTTTCTCTTAGCCGTGTGCGGTGCCCCCCTCCACAGTTACACACCTCGGTCATATCGTCGTAGTGCTTAGGCGAAGCCCTGCGCCGGTAAACTTCATCATCACCGTCGCCACGCCGTCGTGTTGATGGAAATATCCCTTGGCCTCAACTAGATCAAGAGTTCGAGGGACGTCACCGAGCTGAACGTGTGCTGATCGCGGAGGTGCGATACATTCGGTACTTGGATCGGTTGGATCGCGAAGACGTTCGACTACATCAACCACATTACTAAACGCTTCCGCTTTCGGTCTATGTGGGTACGTAGGCACACTCTCCCCTCTCATTGATATGCATCTCCTAGATAGATCTTGCGTGATCGTAGGTAATTTTTTTGAACACTGCATTCCCCAACACCTTATCGTTCTTACCCCCTGAACGAACTTAATGATGTTCGTCATGGTCAGTGATGACCCACAAGTATATGGGATCAATTGTAGCTCTTTTCGATAAGTAAGAGTGTCGAAAACAACGAGGATCAAAAGGAAATGACAAGTAGTTTTCAGTAAGGTAAAGTGTGCAAGTGCTGAAATTGTAAGTAACAGAGTAGTTTGATAGCAAGATAATTTGTAACGAGCAAGTAACAATAGTAGTAACAAAAGTGCAGTAAGGTAGCCCGATCATTTTGAGTCAAAGGACAGGACAAAGCGGTCTCTTATGATAAGCAAAGCGTTCTTGAGGGTACACGAGAATTTCATCTAGTCACTTTCATCATGTTGGTTTGATTTGTGTTCGCTACTTTGATAATTTGATATGTGGGTGGACCGGTGCTTTGGTGTTGTTCTTACTTGAACAAATCTCCTACTTATTATTAACCCTGCCGCAAGCATCCGCAACTACGAGAAAAGTATTAAGAATAAATTCTAACCATAGCATTAAACTTTTGGATCCAATCGGTCCCTTACGAAATAGCGCATAAACTGGGGTTTAAGCTTCTGTCACTCTCGCAACCCACCATCTAATTGCTACTCCACAATGCATTCCCTTAGGCCCAAATATAGTGAAGTGTCATGTAGTCAATGTTCACATGACACCACAAAGGGAATAACAACATACATACTATCAAAATATCAAACACATATCAAGTTCACATGATTACTTGCAACATGATTTCTCCCGTGACCTCAAGAACAAAAGTAGCTACTCACAAATGATAAACATGTTCATGACCAGAGGTGTATTAAATAGCATAATGGATTTGAACATATAATCTTCCACCAAATAAACCATATAGTAATCAACTACAAGATGTAATCAATACTACTAGTCACCCACAAGCACCAATCTATAGTTCCGGTAACAAGATTGAACACAAGAGATGAACTAGGGTTTGAGAAGAGATGGTGTTGTTGAAGATGTTGATGGAGATTTCCCTCCCCAAGATGGGAGAGTTGTTGGTGATGATGATGACGATGATTTCCCCCTCCGGGAGGGAAGTTCCCTTGGCGGAATCACTCTGCCGAAGGGCAAAAGTGCTCCTGCCCAAGTTCCACCTCGAGGCGACAACACTTCATCCCGAAGGTCTCCTCCTTATTTTTTCTACGTCAAAATGACTTATATACCAGAAGATGGGCACCGAAGGTGGGCCGAGGAGGCCACAACCCACTAGGGCGCGCCTGGGGGGCCTCGCACGCCCAGGTGGGTTGTACCCACCTGATGGCCCCCTCTGGTGTTTATTGGCCCCAGTATTTCTTAAATAATCCATAAAAAATCTCCATGAAGTTTCAGCTCATTTGGAGTTGTGCAGAATAGGTGGCCTGACGTAGCTTTTCTAGGTCCAGATTTCCAGCTGTCGGAATTCTCCCTCTCTGTGTGTTCCTTGCAAATTATGAGAGGAAGGGCATTAGAATTACTCCAGAAAGCATTATTATGGATAAAAACATTATAAATAACAGTAATAAAACATGATGCAAAATGGACGTAACAACTCCCCCAAGCTTAGACCTTGCTTGTCCTCAAGCGAGAACTGAAATCGAAAAACATGTCCACATGCTTTGAGAGAGAGGTGTCGATAAAAACAAAATACGGACATTGAAGCATCATGTTGATTATTATAATAGCAACAACATTAAACATAGGACTTTTATCATAGAACTTTTATCATATACTTCTCATGAATAAGTAATAGTTCATCACGCAATCGAAGTATAAAGCAAAAACTCTATTAGAAACCGACAAACTATGTTCTCAGTCAATTTTGCAACTACAATTCATCATTTTTTAGGAAGGGTCATGTGTCGAAGCCTTTAGGAAAGTCCACATACTCAACCATCATATAGTCTTCTATGATTGCTAACACTCACCTCGTACCCATGAGCAAAACATGTCAACCAGACACATAGAAAGATTGGGGCTTATAGTTTCGCCTCCCAACATACTCACCTCAAGGGTGATGTCAACAATAATAACTCATGCCATCTATATTCAATTGGACATATGTGCCTAGATGTTTCCTCACCACATGATGCTTGCCAAAGGAGAAAAATAGAAGGAATAGAAGGAAAACTTTGACTCTTTGCATAAAAGTAAGTTCATAAAAATAAAGGATAGGCCCTTCGTAGAGGGAAGCAGAGGTTGCCATGCACTTATTTGTTTGTATGCTCAATCCCTTAGTGCAACAGAACGTTATGTTGTATTTCCCCTTAAGATGACAACCTTTATTATGCAGTCTGTCACCTTTATTCTTTGTCATCCAAGTTCGTACAATGCTCAATTTTCTCTTACACTAAATGATCTCACACTTTTAGAAGCAATTTTTATTGCCTTTTTGCACCGACGACAACTTACTTGAGGGATCTTGCTCAATCCCTATGTAGGTATGGCGGACACTTGAAAAAGATTTGGGTCTAAGGATTTTTGGATGCACAAGTAGTATCTCTACTTAGTGCGGAATTTTTGTCTAGCAAAGATAGGGGGCAAGCACCACATGTTAAAGTATCTATGACAATATGACTTCTGTGTGAATATAAACAAACATAAACCATTAAGTTGTATTCCTTGTCCAGCGTCAACGATTTTGGCATATAATATTTTGATGAGGGCTCACAATCACAAAAGATTTATAGGATAGTCTATCTATATGTGAATCTTCTCTTCCCTTATTAATTCTTTTATGAGTTGCGTCATTGACTAATGCTATGTTTGTCATGCTCTAATAAAATGTTCTACTTATACTTTTCCTTATGTGATGCCATCACCTACCATAGGATTAGTATATAATCTTATTGATTTATTTGCTTTCTTCATTTATTTCCTTTCTCTTTTTCTTTCTTTATTTCTTTTCCTTATTTGCAACATGAAAGTAAAGAAAGCAAAAACTCAAACTAACTTTATTGTATAACTTGCACACGATTACAAGGATAGATCACTAAGCAAACTCTCAAAGAAGAAAGGATCGAACTAAACTTTTAGTCATCTTTAAGCAAAAGGATCAAACTAAAATAAGTAAAAGCAAAAAGATAGTGGGATGATACGATACCGGGGCACCCCCCATGCTTGGCGAAAGACAAAGGGGTGTGCCCATACCCGATACTCAATTCTTCTTTGGTGGTGAAGAAGATGATGGTGGTGATGAAGGAGAGATCTTGTCCTCGGATTTCCAAGGCAGTGGCCCACCATCATAAGAGGAGGAGTGAGTCTCACGAGTCCTGCAACCAGCAGCCAAACTCATACCTTTAAACCTCACCTCATATTCAAAGACTCGGTTTTGAAGATCATAGATCTGGCTTTGGAGAAAGTTGATTTGCTCATTGAGGGTGAAGATGATGTCCTTCATGGGCTTGCCATCCACCTTAAGGTCACGGGAAAGGTCTGTGATCATGAGGTGATTGGCATTAAGCCCACGCTCCACCATCCCCTTGCACCAGAAGACGTCTTGCTCCACAGTTTCAAGCCTGGCCTCCATGGTTCCCATCCCCATGGGACACGACACATCGCGGAGGTGAAATAGCCCCTCATGCATTTGGATGACCTGAGGGTGATGCACCACTTCCCGCTAATATGGGTTGATGATGTTCTTTAAGAACTTGTCCTTGGAGGAGCTTGAAGAGGTCATGGTAGATGGGATCTAACAGAAAACAGCAAGGAAAAAGAGAACTAAGGGTTTCTCCGCGATACAGTGATCAACAGGTTCGGGAAGTATATATATATATATTTATCCTGGAGGACAAGTATATGGTAGAAAAACGGAGTACGGAAGGTGTCCCAGGTGGGCACAACCCACCTAGGCGCGCCACACAAGCCTGGCGTGCCCTGGTGTCTTGTGCCCACCAGGGGACACTTCCTGGATGTTTCTTTATTTCCAAAATTTTAAAATATTCCAAAACTGATAAAAAATATTTTTTACGGATTTTTCGGAGTTTGTTTACTTAATGTATCACATACCTCTCTATTTTCACGATTCTAGAGTATTCCAGAAGGACTCTTTTATGTGTTCTTCCGGTGTCAAAGTTTGGATAATATTACTTTCAACATTGATAGTCGTACCTGAGATATAATGCTTTATTCGTTGCCCATTGACAACCTTCGAGTTAGTACCTTCAGAGTTATTTATTTTGATGGCTCCAGACCGGTAAACCTCCTCGATGATGTATGTGACTTCCCATTTTGAGAGGAGCTTTACTGCAAAAAATTTAAAATGAGAGTTGTACAAAAGAACATATTCTCCAACTTTAAACTCACGCTTTTGAATTATTTTGTCATGTCATCTTTTAACTTTTTCTTTGAATAACTTTCCATTCTCATAAGATTGGGTTCTCCATTCATCTAAGGAGCTTATATCAAATAACCTGTTTTCACCAGCAAGTTTGAAATCATAGTTGAGTCCTTTAACTTCCCAATATGCTTTATGTTCTAACTCAAGAGGCAAATGAAAAGCTTTTCCATAAACCATTTTATAAGGAGACATACCCATAGGATTTTTATATGTTGTTCTATAAGCCCAAAGTGCATCATCTAATTTCTTAGACCAATTCTTCCTGGACCTATTAATAGTCTTTTGCAAAATTAATTTTATTTCTCTATTGCTAAGTTCAACTTGACCACTAGACCGAGGATGATAGGGTGATGGAATTCTATGGTTAACATCATACTTAGCAAGCATCTTACGAAAAGCACCATGAATAAAGTGTGAACCACCATCAGTCATTAAATATCTATGGACTCCAAACCTTGGGATAATAAATTCCTTAAGCATTTTAATAGAGGTGTTGTGATCAGCACTACTGGTTGGAATGGCTTCTGCCCATTTAGTAACATAATCAACAACAATCAAAATATGTGTATACCCATTAGAGGAAGGAAAAGGTCCCATGTAATCAAATCCCCAAACATCAAATGGTTCAATAGCAAGTGAATAATTCATAGGAATTTCTTGACGCTTACCGATATTACCTATTCCTTGACATTCATCACAAGAAGAGACAAACTTACGTGCATCCTTGAAGAGAGTAGGCCAATAAAATCCAGATTGCATTCCCTTGTGAGCAGTTCTATCTCCAGCATGATGCCCTCCATAAGCCTCGGAGTGACATTTCCGTAGGATTTGTCCATGTTCATGCTCAGGTACACAACGTCTAATAATACCATCTAGTCCTTCTTTATAAAGATGTGGGTCATCCCAAAAGTAAAGTCTTAAATCATAGAAGATTTTTTCTTTTGCTGGTATGTAAAGCTAGGTGGTAAATATTTAGCAACAATGTAATTAGCATAGTCAGCATACCAAGGAGTACTATTAGCAACATTTATTGCAGCTAACTGCTCATCAGGAAAACTATCATCAATAGGTAGTGGGTCATCAAGCACATTTTCAAGCCTAGACAAATTATTAGCTATGAGGTTCTCAGCTCCTTTTCTACCAATGATATGTAAATCAAATTCTTGTAACAAGAGAACCCAACGAATAATTCTAGGTTTAGCATCTTTCTTTTACATAAGATATTTAATAGCAGCATGGTCTGTGTGAACAGTTACTTTGGAATCAACAATATAAGATCTAAATTTATCACAAGCAATTACCACTGCTAAGAATTCTTTTTCAGTAGTAGCATAATTTCTTTGAGCTCTATCTAGAGTTTTACTAGCATAATGAATAACATTAAGTTTCTTATCAACTCTTTGTCCAAGAACAACACTGAGGGAGTCCTGGATTAGGGGGTCTCCGGACAGCCAGACTATATCCTTTGGCCAGACTGTAGTACTATGAAGATACAAGATTGAAGACTTCGTCCCGTGTCCGGATGGGACTCTACTTGGCGTGGAAGGCAAGCTAGGCAATATGGATATGTATATCTCCTCCTTTGTAACCGACCTTGTGTAACCCTAGCCTCCTCCGGTGTCTATATAAACCGAAGGGTTTTAGTCCGTAGGACAACAGACAATCATACCATAGGCTAGCTTCTAGGGTTTAGCCTCTCTGATCTCATGGTAGATGAACTCTTGTACTACTCATATTATCAAGAATAATCAAGCAGGACGTAGGGTTTTACCTCCATCAAGAGGGCCCGAACCTGGGTAAAACATCATGTCCCCTGCCTCCTATTACCATCCTCCTTAGACGCACAGTTCGGGACCCCCTACCCGAGATCCGCCAGTTTTGACACCGACATTGGTGCTTTCACTGAGAGTTCCACTGTGCCGTCGCCGTAAGGAAGGATGCCTCGTCTCGTTGTTAAAAACAACATTACCACCGGGGGAGCCCTAGCTGTCGGCCAAACTCTCCGTCTTGGCAGTTTCATCATGACCGCCCATTCGGCCGCTGCACCGACGATGACTTCTCGGGTCATCAAAAACAACCTCCACGTCAGCTCGGAATTGGCCGAGAAGATGGATCCGATGGAGCTCTCTTCCCTAAACGAGCTCTTGGATCGTATCGCCGCCTTGGGAGTCGTTGCAGACTATGATCGGATTAGGCTTAAACCCGATCAAAGGGAGATTAACTCTCCGCCAGTCACCCATCATATTGCGGTGGTGGAGGAACAATGCGGCGATTCTTCCTCTATCTTGAGGACTAGCTATGTACGGATTCCTGAACTCTCTGAGCCGGACACCCGTTTACGGGAGGACATCACCCAAGCCCTGAACCTAGAATCAGGTAGCGGGCCAGACTTATCGGGCAACATCCCGGAATCCGAACTTCCAAGATCGGAAACTCCTCGGCCCCTGGGTCTCAGACTGGGTAGGGGTTCGGACTCAAATACACCCACCCACCCAGACATAAACGATCTTTCCCACATCAGGCAAGAGCCCCATGAAACAGTAAATCATTATTGGGCCAGATTCCTCCTTGTGATGAACAAGGTTAAGGACTGTCGTGAGGAAGATGCAGTCTCATTTTTCTGCAATAATTGCACGGACAAGGGAATCCTTAACGCCTTAAGTCGCCGTGACATATCATGCTTCGCTGACTTGGCGTCCATCGTACGAAAGTACTGTGCGATGGAAAGCGCCTGGAAAACCGAAACAAAATTTTGGGACAATCCGGCTTGGAATTTACACCCAGTCCGAAGTAAAAGGGTGCACTATCATAAGACACCCAAGTTGGTTACAAAGAAACAAAAACCCTCTACAGGGCATGGAACCGTATTGGAGGGATGGCTTAACGGCCCCTGCAAAATTCATAGTACAACGGATACCATACCAACACACAGCCTTAGAGCATGTTGGATACTCCAGCAGGTGGCCAAAAGTGGTGAGGATCTTCTCATCCCAAATGCCACAGAGCACCATCCCGTGGATAACAATACGGCATTAACAGTCTTTGAAACCTTCGCATCAAATAATAGGCGCAAGCGAACACTTCGCAGCCTGGCCGAAATCTGCCACGTGACAGCAATGAATCCATGGATTGACATGGCTATTACCTTCAATGCCAGTGATGAACGTAAATTCCGAACAGCCCGAGCACCACCCGCACTGGTCCTCAGTCCAATTGTGGACGGCTTTCGACTCACCAAAGTACTCATGGAGGCGGCAGTTGATTGAACCTCATCTATGAGGAAACTCTTCAAAAAATGGAAATAGACTGGAACCACATTGAGAAAAGCAGCACAACCTTCAGAGGAATCATCCCCAGTCGGGAAGCACGATGTGCTGGGAAAATCACACTAGATGTGGTATTCGGCACGCCGGATAATTATAGGTCCGAAGAAATTACATTCCAAGTGGCCCCGTTCAGTAGTGGATACCATGCCCTTTTAGGACGGGAGGCATTCACGATCTTCCAAGCCATACCCCATTATGGGTACATGAAGCTCAAAATGCCCGAGCCCAACGGAATCATCACTCTCGCTAGTGATCCGGACACAACACTCCACGCCGAAAACAAAACAGCCGCATTGGCCCTCGAGGCATTATCCGAAGCCCTTTCGGCCGAGGAATTAACTGCGCTACGCTCCACAGTGGACAGGGACAACATGATACTTGACAGGAGATCCAAGTCCACCTCTTTTAAACCAGCGGATGAAATAGTCAAATTCCAAGTCCACCCAACGGACCCTACAAAAACAGCCTCCATCGGGGCATAGTTAAATCCCGCCATGCATGCCGCACTACAAGAGTTCCTGCGCGAGAATTGGGACATATTCGCCTGGCACCCCTCAGACATGCCAGGAATCCCACGCAGGCTGGCCGAGCATAGCCTCAATATTCGAAAGAGATTCAAACTGGTCAAGCAGACTCTTCAGCGTTTCTCTGAACCTAACAGACAAGCTATGGGAGAGGAACTAGCCAAGTTATTGGAGGTCGGATTCATTAGAGAAATAAAACACCCGGACTGGCTAGCAAACCTGGTGATGGTACCAAAGAAGGACAAATCCTGGCACCTATGTGTCGATTTCAAGGACCTCAACAAGGCTTGCCCAAAGGATCCCTTCCCCCTCCCCCGCATCGATCAAATTATCGATGCTACCGCAGGATACGAGTCATTGTGTTTCCTCGACGCATACTCCGGCTACCACCAAATCAAGATGGCGTAGTCCGACCAAGCCGCAACGGCATTTATCACACCATACGGCCCCTTTTGTTTCAACACAATGCCTTTCGAGCTAAAAAACGCCGGCGCAACATACCAGCGCATGATTCAGACATGTCTGGAGAAACAGATCGGCAAAACAGTAGAGGCATACGTAGATGATGTGGTTGTAAAAACCAAACACGTCGACTCTCTAATAGATGACTTGAGGCTCACATTCGACAACCTCCGAACATACGACATCAAGCTCAATCTGGAAAAATGCGTTTTCGGTGTACCAGCCGGAAAGCTCCTGGGCTTCATTGTCTCCACTAGAGGAATTGAAGCTAATCCGGCCAAAACCCGAGCTCTGTCACAGTTGGCTATCCCAACGGGCCTCAAACAAATCCAGAAATTAACTAGATGTGTGGCGGCTCTAAGCCGCTTTATCTCCCGCTTAGGAGAAAAGGCATTACCCCTTTATCGCCTCCTTCGGCGCACCGAACACTTCGAGCGGACGGACGCTGCCATAGCCAGATTGGAAGAAATAAAAACCATACTGGCAACCAACCCAATCCTGGCCGCGCCAAACATCGGCGAACCAATGATGTTGTACATTGCGGCATCTCATCAGGTTGTAAGCGCAGTGCTCGTCGTCGAACGAGAAGCGGACATACATAAATTCCCTCTTAAAGCCGGTATATTATGTATCCACTGTCCTCACTCCATGAAAATCATGGTACCCACATTATCAAAAGATAGCCTATGCGGTATTCATGGCATCCCAGAAGCTGCGACACTACTTTCAAGAGTGTTCGATTACAGTAGCCTCGGAGGTGCCACTTAATGATATTATAAACAATCGCGGCGCCACAAGCCGGATTGCCAAATGGGCCATTGAGCTCCTCCCGTTCGACATAAAATACAAACCTCGGCGAGCCATTAAATTGCAAGTATTGGCCGACTTTGTCGCCGAATGGACGGAAGACGAACTCCCTAAAGAGTATGGCGCATACTCCAATTGGATCATGCACTTCGACAGCTCCAAAATGCTGGCTGGTCTGGGGGCTGGCGTCGTCCTGACGTCCCCAACCGGAGATACAGTTCAATACGTACTGCAGATACTGTATACAGACTGCAATAATGCAGCCGAATATGAAGCCCTGTTAGATGGTCTTCGGATGGCAGTTTCCATGGGCATTCAATGCCTGGAGGTGCGTGGGGATTCTAACCTTGCAATATCCCAAATAAATGGAGACTTCGATGCCAAGGATCTGAAGATGGTGGCCTATCGAAACGCCGTCCTAAAGATGTCAGCTCGGTTCGAGGGGCTCGAATTTCACCATGTGGCTCGGGAAAACAATCAGGCGGCGGATATCCTCGCCCGCATCGGCGCAAAACGTGATGCGGTCCCCCCAACATCTTTTTGGAGAGGTTGTTTAAGCCATCCGTGGTATGGGAAGGGGACACCGGTAACAATAGTCCGGACCCGGCCGAAATGCCCGATACCGAACACTCTGACATAATCGGAGGCTCTGCCACCGAAATAACACCTTCAGCCCACGTAATAATGGCCATCATCGCCCCGTGGATAGAACCATTCCTGGCCTACCTAACTAGGCAGGAACTCCCCGAGGACCAAAATGAGGCACGCTGCATAGTGCGGCGATCTAAAGCCTACAGGTTCCACGAGGGAGAGCTGTATAAAAAAAGGACTACCGGAGTCCTTCAAAGGTGCATCTCCGAAGAGGAAGGGCGGAAGCTTTTGGCAGAAATTCACGCCGGACTCGGCGGCCACCACGCCGCAGCCCAGCCCTTGTAAGCAAGGCCTTCCGTATAGGTTTTTATTGGCCAACGGCCCGGGCAGACACACAGGACTTGGTCCAACGCGGCCCCGGTTGCCAGCTTTTTGCAAACCAAAGCCACATGCCACCCACTGCCCTCCAAACAATCCCCATTACCTGGCCCTTCGCAGTCTGGGGGCTTGACATGGTTGGACCCCTTAAAGGGGGAACCCACAAGAAAAAATACTTACTGGTCATGGTGGATAAATTCACCAAATGGATAGAAGCCAAACCTATTAAAACGACCAAATTCGGACTAGTGATAGACTTCATATCCGGGGTTGTACACTGTTATGGCGTCCCCCATAGCATCATCACTGACAACGGCACGAACTTCACGGCCGACGAGGTAAAACTCTAGTGCAGCAACATGGGCATCAAGCTCGATTATGCTTCTGTCTATCACCCACAAACCAATGGCCAAGTTGAGCAAGCAAATGGTCTTATCATGAGCGGCATCAAACCCAGACTAGTGCGGTCCTTAAAGGAGTCTAACACTCACTGGGTAGAGGAGCTCGACTCCGTACTCTGGGGGCTGTGGAGCACGCCGAATCGTACTACCGGATATACACCCTTCTTTATGGTGTACGGCGCAGAGGCAGTTCTGCCCTGCGACATAATTCATGACTCACCTCGAGTGCGGATGTATGAAGAAAGAGAAGCCGAGCTCGATCAGCAGGATAGTTTGGACACCCTGGAGGAGGAGCGCGACGTGGCAAAAGCCCGTTCCGCATTCTACCAGCAACAGGCTCGCAGATACCAAAGAAGAGAAGTACGGGCCAAAACTTATAACGTTGGCGAGTTAGTTCTACGCCTGCCGGAGAAGAAAAGGACCAAGCTCGAGCCCAAATGGGAAGGTCCCTTCATTATTGACCAAGTTCTGACCGGTGGAGCGTACCATCTGCGGGATGCATTGAATAATCAACTTGAGCCGAACCCCTGGAACGCAGCCAGACTCCGAAGATTCTACGCCTAGAGCCGGACTCTATGTTCGTCTCCTTCCTCTGTCCATTTTTTGCTTATACATTATCTGTCTTTTTTCTCTTTCTTTCTTTTATTATTTCTCAAGGCCTTCAAGGGGCAACTTGTGCCTCGCTTGCACACTATAGACGCGCTAACCACGCTCATTATACCTGGGGGCTTCTTA
The DNA here is from genome assembly GCF_002162155.2 of Triticum dicoccoides. Lineage (NCBI taxonomy): Eukaryota > Viridiplantae > Streptophyta > Magnoliopsida > Poales > Poaceae > Triticum > Triticum dicoccoides. The sequence continues at coordinate 152,070,116 of NC_041388.1, forward strand.
CACAGAAGCTTAATTATTTATCTGGGCTTCATGCCCCGCACATGTGTTATTCTTCCGCATGTACCTTTTCTTAACCATTATATGCATCTATATGACTTAAGTTTTGGCAAAGCTGGGTTGCCTAGCTCTTGTATTTATGCCCTACATTCCTGTTAATTCGGCTAGGGCATAAGGGGAGCACCTCTGCGATTGTTACTGCCGGGTCAGCCGGATGTGTACCTCAGAATGGGTGAAGCCGAAAGCTAGCGTTCTTAAGGGAATATTCGGTCGGTGAACAAAAGATGATTTTTATTTATTTTCCATATGTGCCCCCAGATGTTTTTGCCTGTGTTTCCTCTCGTAGTCCGGACATGCAGTTTAGGGCATGCGTACCCAGGGAAAGGAACCCTTAACAGAACTATTCTCCCTGGAAGATGTTTCTTACTACCCATGTAATATAACATAACTAGTTCGGCACTTGTCTGTTCAAGCACTAATAACCCCTACGCCTGGTCTCCATGCATACCCCAGTTTTTATATAACTGAGCGGGTATTCGGACTCACTCCGGACTATCGGGTCCTGAGGTTGAAGCGAAAAGGTCCGCCATGACAACTGATTTACAATCTGGCTAGAAGGCATTATACATGTCACTTTAATTACATAGTCATGTGGACTGACTAAATTCCTCTTCTATACCATCCAACAGGCGGTCTAGCCTACAATCTCGTTGGGAATACTTTGCAGCTAATTCTACTTGCCCATAGACTAAGCTAACGGGGATCTCTTTTCCATCAGGCCCCACAGGTCCGACCTCGGCCATGTGGTTTGGGTCAGCCTTGGTATATCGCGTCTTCACCATGGCCCAGGCTTTCGTGGCACCTTGACGGCAGGCTGATATCTTCCATAATCGGAAGCACCGCCGTGCCTCCTTGAGCTTCTCCGCAAGCTCTCCAATGCCTTTTGGCAGGGGGACGGATGGCCACAAGGCCTGGGCAATACCTTGCATCACCTGCCAAACTTGTTCGTGCAGTTGTGAGAGCTCAGATAGAAGATCACCCGCAGACCCGAGCATTTCCTCTATGGGACGACCCGTCAGCATACCTGCAGACATAACTCTGTTAGCCAGCTTCTCCGCCGCCCCTTTTTTTAAGGGTTCGTTCAGGCACTTACTGAAATGCCGCGTCAAAGCCGCTTATTCTCCTTCTCGGAGTCTGCAAGCTGGGCTCGAACATCTTTCAGTTCCACGGTCAGCTTGGTATTGGCGTCTTGGAGATTGTTTTTCTCCCGCCTGACCTCAGTCATCACGCGTTCGCCAGCCTTTAGCTATTGTACGACATGCTGCTCCTCCGGATTCTCTCTGGATTCATCTACAACATCTATTGTTAGATCTGCAGCCATGCCGCACTCTATATGGTACCTATCATTCTTTGAAATAAATGTTACCAGCTGGGGACTTTTTAGGTTCCTTTAATGCGGCAATAGCGGCCCGAAGTTGGGTCTTGCATTCCTCCAGCTCCTGTGACAGTTGAGTATTCTTCTCTGTAAGAACCTGCACAATAGATGATCCTTAAATCAGTTCTGCTAACTGTTTCAAGTCTCAGGGGCTACTGATACATATAATCGTCAGATTTGCTTACCCGTACATCCCTTACATACTGGTCCGTAGCTCTGGCTAGACCCTTTTGAGCAGCACGGAGGTACGCCTCTCCAGAATTGAAGGCATCAAATGCCTCTGGTGAGAAGCAAGCATCACGGAGTACGGCCCGGCGACGCCTATGATTCATGGCGCTCTCCACTTCTGAATTTGTAGCGGATAGTCTATCTGCATCCTCTATGGGGGGAGTATCCGGCGTCCGCCTCATGTCGGCTTCCGCCTCTATGTCCGGTCCTGGAGCCCGACTGGTGGAAGCGTGATCGGCAGCCTCACCGGACATATTCCAGCGAGCATTTTTTCTGTTAAAGAAACATGGACGTCATTACATTTTGAGAAAGACGATAACCACGGAGCGGGCTTTTTGTCATACCTCTGCGCCGGCGTCTCCGTCCAGACCGCCTTCCTTTTTGGCCTGCCCGGCCTCGGTGCCTCTTGTTGGCGAGTTGCTGCGGGTTCGGCACGGCGTCCCGAATGCCTTCCCTGTAAAACACCATATGCATATGGTAGGTGAAGTGTCTAAAAGGGGATCCTAGTTTTTGGAGTTGGGATTTTTGGTTTTTCTTACGAGCGACGCAGGGAGCAGTCCGGGATAGTCGGCCGTAATGGCCACCATGGCGTCATCACAGCTTAATTGATAGAACTGCCGATCTACCAGCTCCACGAATATGTCCGGATCTTCTTCGAGTCTGGGATTGAGGGCCCGGTCGGGGTCCTCTGGTTGTGGGGATGGGCTGTTGACCTCCCTTATGGCTTTTCGCAGTTCTTGCCGTAATATAGCAAGGTGAGTACCTACGACAAAGAATGTGGGAAGAATAGGAGTAAGGAGACATAACTCACCCAGCTTGGAGGGTTGTACATGGAGAATCCATCCCGTGGCTTGATGCGGATGAACTCCTCTTACTCTCCCTTGAACAGCTCGGACAGGATTTTTGCTAAAGCAACAGTGTTGTCCGGACCCTTACGTCCGCAACGGGTGGCATTGTTTTCCCCGTTAAAACACCACAGGGGGTGCCCTCGATATTGAAGTGGCTGTACCCCCCGCTTTATGCATATTGACATAACCTCGATTATTGTCAATCCTGATTGAGACAACGCTTTAATCTGGTTCATCAGGTAAAGGACCTCTCCGTTGTCTTCCTCCTAGGGGCTCCGTGGGCGCCAGCTTTGGCGTTTCTTCAGAGGAGAGTTGTTGAACTCAGGAAGGCCTCGCCGAACAGGGTCCGGAAGGGGGACGTCCTCCATATAAAACCATTCCGAAGGCCAGTCCTCGGATGTCTTCTTCGGAGTACCGGACAGGTATCCGGTTTCGGCGATGCGCCATATTTCGGCTCCGCCCACCTGATAAAGTGACTTCTCCTATGTACGGGGGACAAGGCAAAATAACCATTTCCACATATCGAAATGAGCCTTGCAGCCCAGGAATAACTCGCAGAGGGCAACATAGCCGGCGATGTGTAATATGGAAGCAGGGGTGAAATTATGCAGTTGGAGGCCGTAAAACTCTAGGAGCCCGCAGAGGAACGGATGAATTGGAAATGCGAGTCCCCTTAATAAGTAAGGAACAAGGATACCCGCTCCCCCATAGAGGGGCTGGGGAAGCTCTCCGCTTGCTCCCCGCCATTGTAGGTGGCGAGCCCAGCTCAGACGGGAACCATATACGCTGGAGGGAGAAATCCCTTAGTCTGCAGTTCGACTAATCGACTGTGTGGGACAGAACACCTCTCCCAATCGCCGGGCTTAGGGATACGGGGGCGGGAGGAGGAGCTGCGGAGGTCGGCCGTGCTGGAATGGATTTTTCCGAAGCGCGCTCCGATGGATTCTCGCAGGGGGAGGATGATATGGATTGGATCTAAGAATCCCCATCCCTTTAATAGACAATTTATTTATCTGGCTAGGGGGGTGAATGTAAAAAGGCCTTGGCTCCTCGTATTCATTCGACACGTGGAAGATAGCCTTTATTGGGCACAGAAGCCAAAGAAGTCCAACATTTATGGGGCCGGACACTGCTTAACAAACACTTGAAATTTGGAGGAGGAACCCGCCTTGCAATGCCGAAGACAACACTGCGCGCCGGACTCATCATCATTGAAGCCTGGTTCAGGGGCTACTGAGGGAGTCCTGGATTAGGGGGTCTCCGGACAGCCGAACTATATCCTTTGGCTGGACTGTAGGACTATGAAGATACAAGATTGAAGACTTCGTCCCGTGTCCGGATGGGACTCTACTTGGCGTGGAAGGCAAGCTAGGCAATACGGACATGTTTATCTCCTCCTTTGTAACCGACCTTGTGTAACCCTAGCCTCCTCCGGTGTCTATATAAACCGGAGGGTTTTAGTCCGTAGGACAACTGACAATCATACCATAGGCTAGCTTCTAGGGTTTAGCCTCTCTGATTTCGTGGTAGATCAACTCTTGTACTACTCATATTATCAAGAATAATCAAGCAAGACGTAGGGTTTTACCTCCATCAAGAGGGCCCGAACCTGGGTAAAACATCGCTCCCCCTGCCTCCTGTTACCATCTGCCTTAGACGCATAGTTCGGGACCCCCTACCCGAGATCCGCCGGTTTTGACACCGACAAGCACCAACAGCATAATCACTAGCATCACACATAATTTCAAAAGGCAAGTTCCAATCAGGTGGTTGAACAATAGGTGCAGATATTAAGGATTTCTTAAGTGTTTCAAAGGCTTCTAAACAATCATCATCAAAAACAAAAGGAATATCCTTTTGCAAAAGATTAGTAAGAGGCCTAGAAATTTTAGAGAAGTCTTTGATAAATCTCCTGTAGAAACCAACATGACCTAGGAAACTACGAATACCTTTGACGTCCTCAGGACATGGCATTTTCTCAATTTCATCAACCTTAGCTTGGTCCACTTCAATGCCTCTTTCAGAAATTTTATGACCCAAGACAATGCCTTCATTAACCATAAAGTGGCACTTCTCCCAATTCAAGACAAGATTTGTTTGTTCACATCTTTGCAAAACTCGCTCAAGATTGCTTAAACAATCATCAAAAGACTTCCCATCAATAGAAAAGTCATCCATGAAAACCTCAACAATCTTTTCACAAAATTCAGAGAATATAGCAGTCATACATCTTTGAAAGGTAGCAGGTGCATTACATAAACCAAAGGGCATACGTCTATAAGCATAAGTTACAAAGGGACATGTAAAAGTAGTCTTTTCTTGATCAGGTTGAGAAACAGGTATTTGTGAAAAGCCAAAGTATCCATCTAGGAAGCAAAAGTGTGTGTGCTTAGATAATCTTTCAAGCATTTGATCAATAAAAGGCAAGGGGTAAAGATCTTTTCTAGTTGCTTTGTTTAATTTTTTGTAATCAATTACCATTCCATAGCCTGCAACAATTCTTTGTGGAATAAGTTCATTATTACCATTAGGAACAACAGTAAATACCTCCTTTCTTAGGGACACAATGAAAAGGACTTACCCATCTACTATCAGCTATAGGATAGATTATACTTGCTTCCAGAAGTTTTAAGATTTCCGTTCTTACCACTTCCTTCATTTTTGGATTCAACCGACGTTGGTGATCAACAATAGGTTTAGCATCAGGTTCCATATTAATTTTGTGCTGACATAGAGTGGGACTATGTGACGCTCCCGATTTGACCGTACACTAATCATACATGCAAACGTGTACGATCAAGATCAGGGACTCACGGGTAGATATCACAACACAACTCTACAAATAAAATAAGTCATACAAGCATCATATTACAAGCCAGGGCCCTCAAGGGCTCGAATACAAGAGCTCGATCATAGACGAGTCAGCAGAAGCAACATTATCTGAGTATAGACATAAGTTAAACAAGTTGCCATAAGATTGCTAGCACAAACTGGGATACAGATCGAAAGAGGCGCAGGCCTCCTGCCTGGGATCCTCCTAAACTACTCCTGGTCGTCGTCATCGGCCTGCACGTAGTAGTAGGCACCTCCAGTGTAGTAGGAGTCATTGTTGATGGTGGCGTCTGGCTCCTGCACTCCATCGACTGGTCGCAACAATCGAGTATAGAAAGGGGGAAAAGGGGGAGCAAAGCAACCGTGAGTACTCATCCAAAGTACTCGCAAGTAAGGAGCTACACTACATATGTCTGTATTGGTATCAAATGGAAAAGGATAGCATGTGTGGATTGAACTGCAGAATGCCAGAATAAGAGGGGGATAGCTAGTCCTATCGAATACTACGCTTCTGGCAGCCTCCATCTTGAAGCATATAGAAGAGAGTAGATGGTAAGTTCACCAAGTATCATCGCATAGCATAATCCTACCCGACGATCCTCCCCTCTTCGCCCTGTGAGAGAGCGATCACCAGTGGTATCTAGCACTTTGAAGGATGTGTTTTATTAAGTATCCGGTTCTATTTGTCATAAGGTCAAGGTACAACTCCGGGTCGTACTTTTACCGAGGGACACGACTATTCGAATAGATAAACTTCCCTACAGGGGTGCACCACATTTCCCAACACGCTCGATCCCCTTTGTCCGGACACACTTTCCTGGGTCATGCCCGGCCTCGGAAGATCAATGATAACCCACAAGTATAGGGGATCGCAACAGTTTTTGAGGGTAGAGTATTCAACCCAAATTTATTGAATCGACACAAGGGGAGCCAAAGAATATTCTCAAGTATTAGCAGCTGAGTTGTCAATTCAACCACACTTGGAAACTTAATATATGCGACAAAGTATTTAGTAGCAAAGTAATATGATAGTAGTGGTAACGGTAGCAAGAGGTAACGATAGCAAAAGTAATATTTTTGGTGTTTTGTAGTGATGATAACAATAGCAACGGAATAGTAAATAAGCGTAGAACAATATATGGAAAGCTCATAGGCAATGGATCGGTGATAGAGAATTATGCCGGATGCGGTTCATCACGTAACAGTCATAACCTAGGGTGACACAGAACTAGCTCCAATTCATCAATGTAATGTCGGCATGTATTCCGAATATAGTCATACATGCTTATGGAAAAGAACTTGCATGCCATCTTTTGTCCTACCCTCCCGTGGCAGCGGGGTCCTAGTGGAAACTAAGGGATATTAAGGCCTCCTTTTAATAGAGTACCAGACCAAAGCATTAACACATAGTGAATACATGAACTCCTCAAACTACGGTCATCACCGGGAGTGGTCCCGATTATTGTCACTTCGGGGTTGCCGGATCATAACACATAGTAGGTGACTATAGACTTGCAAGATAGGATCAAGAACTCACATATATTCATAAAAACATAATAGGTTCAGATCTGAAATCATGGCACTTGGGCCCTAGTGACAAGCATTAAGCATAGCAAAGTCATAGCAACATCCATCTCAGAACTTAGTGGATAATAGGGATCAAACCCTAACAAAACTAACTCGATTACATGATAAATCTCATCCAAGCCATCACCGTCCAGCAAGCCTACGATGGAATTACTCACGCACGTCGGTGAGCATCATGAAATTGGTGATGGAGGATGGTTGATGATGACGATGGTGACGGATTCCCCTCTCCAGAGCCCCGAATGGACTCCTGATCAGCCCTGCCGAGAGAGTTTAGGGCTTGGCGGCGGCTCCGTATCGTAAAACGCGATGAATCCTTCTCCTTAATTTTTTTCTCCCCGACCACGAATATATGGAGTTGGAGTTGAGGTCAGTGGAGCTCCAGGGGGCCCACGAGGCAGGGGGCGCGCCCAGGGGGGCAGGCGCGCCCCCACCCTCATGGATAGGGTGTGGCCCCCCTGGCCTTGATTCTTTGCCAGTATTTTTTATTATTTCCAAAAATAATCTCCGTGGAGTTTCAGGTCATTCCGAGAACTTTTGTTTCTGCACATAAATAACACCATGGCAATTCTGCTGAAAACAGCGTCAGTCCCGGTTAGTTCCATTCAAATCATGCAAGTTAGAGTCCAAAACAAGGGAAAAAGTTTTTGGAAAAGTAGATACGACGGAGACGTATCAACTCCCCCAAGCTTAAACCTTTGCTTGTCCTCAAGCAATTCAGTTGACAAACTAAAAGTGATAAAGAAAAACTTTTACAAACTTCGTTTGCTCTTTTTGTTGTAAATATGTAAAGCCAACATTCAAGTTTTCAGCAAAGATTATGAACTAACCACATTCACAATAACACTTAGGTCTCATGTTTACTCATATCAATGGCATAATCAACTAGCGAGCAATAATAATAAATCTTGGATGACAACACTTTCTCAAAACAATCATAATATGATATAACAAGATGGTATCTCGCTAGCCCTTTCCGGGACCGCAAAACATAAATGCAGAGCACCTTTAAAGATCAAGGACTGACTAGACATTGCAATTCATGGTAAAAGAGATCCAGTCAAGTCATATCAATGTAAACTAACAGTAATGAATGCAAATGACAGCGGTGCTCTCCAACTGGTGCTTTTTAATAAGAGGATGATGACTCAACATAAAAGTAAATAGATAGGCCCTTCGCAGAGGGAAGCAGGGATTTGTAGAGGTGCCAGAGCTCGATTTTGAAATAGAGGTGCATAATATTTTGAGCGGTATACTTTCATTGTCAACATGACAACCAAGAGATGGCGATATCTTCCATGCTACACACATTATAGGCGGTTCACAAACAGAATGGTAAAGTTTATACTCCCCCTCCACCAACAAGCATCAATCCAAGGCTTGCTCGAAACAACAAGTGCCTCCAACTAACAACAGTCCCGGGGGAGTTTTGTTTGCAGTTATTTTGATTTGATTTTCATAAAGCATGGGATTGGGCATCCTGGTGACTAGCCATTTTCTCGTGAGTGAGGAGAGGAGTCCACTCCTCTTGAGAATAACCCACCTAACATGGAAGATACGGGCAACCCTAGTTGATACATGAGCTATTCGAGCATACAAAACAGAATGCTTATTTGAAGGTTTAGAGTTTGGCACATACAAATTTACTTGGAACGGCAGGTAGATACCGTATATAGGTAGGTATGGTGGACTCATATGGAACAACTTTGGGGTTTATGGGATTGGATGCACAAGCAGTATTCCCGCTTAGTACATGTGAAGGCTAGAAAAAGACCGGGAAGCGACCAGCTAGAGAGCGACAACAGTCATGAACATGCATTAAAATTAATCAACACTGAATGCAAGCATGAGTAGGATATAATGCACCATGAACATAAATATCGTAGAGGCTATGTTGATTTTATTTCAACTACATGCGTGAACATGTGCCAAGTCAAGCCACTTGAATCGTTCAAAAGAGGATACCACCCTATCATACCACATCACAACCATTTTAATAGCATGTTGGCACGCAAGGTAAACCATTATAAGCTCCTAGCTAATTAAGCATGGCATAAGCAACTATAATCTCTAATTGTCATTGCAAACATGTTTATTCATAATAGGCTGAATCAAGAACGATGAACTAATCATATTTACAAAAACAAGAGAGGTTGAGTTCATACCAGTTTCTCCCATCTCAATCAGTCCATCATATATTGTCATAACTGCCTTTCACTTGCACGACCGAATGATGTGAATAATAATAACAATGCACGTGCATTGGACTAAGCTGGAATCTGCAAGCATTCAATAAGAAGGAGAAGACAAGGCAATATGGACTCTTGGTTAAATCAACAATAATGCATATAGGAGTCACTTCAACAATTTAATTATGGTCTTCTCCTACCGACCCCCAAAGAAAAGAAAAAATAAATAAAACTATTTACACGGGAAAGCTCCCAACAAGCAAAAAAAGAACATGAAATCTTTTTGGGTTTTCTTTTTAATTACTACTACAAGCATATAAATTAAAACTAGCGGAAAGCTACAACTATTTTTTGATTTTTTCTTAAGGTTTATCAAACACACAAGAAGAAGGCATAAAAAGTAAAATAAACTAGCATGGATATTACAATGAAAAAGTATGAGCACCGACATCTAGCAATGAGTGTGTGGACATGAATGTAATGTCGGTGAGAAATACGTACTCCCCCAAGCTTAGGCTTTTGGCCAAAGTTGGTCTATGGCCACGGCTGGCCTAGCGGATACCCAAAGTTGTAACTGGGGTCGTACTGTGATGCAACAGTCATTGCATCATGGGCTGCAGCTTGGAGGCGAGCTATCTCAGCCCTCCTCTTATACTCTTCCGCCTCCTCTCTGGTTATAAAATATCGCCCTTTTGCTTGAAAGTAAAAGAAAGTAGAAGCAGGGAGAGCGACGTGATAGGTGCATCGTCTGTCAAAGATTAGTTGGTACTGGAGGAACTGATCGTTCCTCTCAACGAAATGATGACGAACCATAGCCTCATAATCCAAAAAAGTAGGAGGCAACTCAATATCATCCTCACGTATGGTTATACCAAGAAAATTAGCTATACGGGTTGCATAAATTCCACCAAAGAAATCTCCATTAAATCTATTATGATGCAACCTACGTGCAACAATGGATCCCAAGTTATAAGATTTATCTCCTAACACAGCACTCCTAAGAATACTGAGGTCAGGGACACACATGTGACATGCTTCATCCTTACCATTTATGCACCTACCTATGAAGAGAGCAAAATAATGTATAGCAGGAAAATGAAGGCTCCCTATGGTAGCTTGTGCTATATCTCTAGATTCCCCCACAGTTATATTAGCAAGAAAATCTCTAAATTCAGATTTGCGAGGTTCACTAGCACTACCCCATTGTGGAAGTTTGCAAGTAGTGGTAAAATCCTCTAAGTCCATAGTATAAGGATTTTCATAAAGATCAAACATGACAGTTTGAGAATTGCGTGAAGATGAAAATTCAAACCTCCTCACAAAGGAACTAGTGAGATAGTGGTACTGGCGGCACTTTTCTGCCTCGAAGCTCACAAGATCAGCGTTACGCAAATATGCGTTAAATTCTTCCTTAATTCTTGCTCGATCCATGAATTCCTCTGAGGGCCATTCACAAGACCGCACTGGAGCGTCCCTTGGTGGCTCGTCATCAGCATCATGCATTGCAAGCCTGGGCCCTTGTTTCCTTGAAGAACCACCTTGGTACATTTTCCTAAACATATTTCTTCCTCTGAATTTTTTTTGAAAATTTTAGTAACTTCAAATAAAAGTGAACCAAACTCAACAAAATTGATAGCAACTACTCCTACAAGTGCCTAGAGCCTATATCATGCATTAGAACCACTTGGAACCATATAAATTTGACATGCAAGCTCAAGAACATGGTCACCTAGGCAGCATAAATTTGCAATGAATAAAGCACTAGAACAAAAACTAATTGGACCAATGGAGGAGTCACATACCAAGGAACAATCCCCAAAGCAGTTTTGTGAGAGGTGCTTTGAGTAAGGAGATCGAAAATCGCAGCAACATGAGCTAAAACTCGTGCTTGAGATGGTTAGTGGTGTTTGTGGGAGGAAGAAGGAGTGTGTGGGTGTAGGAATAAGTGGAGGGGAGCCACCATGGGCCCACAAGGCAGGGGGCGCGCCCAGGGGGGTGGGCGCACCGTGGACCCTCGTGGCCAGGTGCTTGCTGCCCCTGCTGTGTTCTCAGTGCTAAATATTCTCAAATATCCTAGAAAAAAACATATTTAAATTTCAGGGCATTTGGAGAACTTTTATTTTTGGGGTATTTTTATATTGCACGGATAATTTAGAAAACAGACAGAAATTACTATTTTTTCTTTATTTAATATAAATAACAGAAAGTAAAAAGAGGGTACAGAGAGTTGTGTTTTCTAAATTCATCCATCTCATGCTCATCAAAAGGAACCCACTAACAAGGTTGATCAAGTCTTGTTAACAAACTCATTCCAAGTAACATGGAACTAGATAATTTTCGAATAACACTAGGTTACCTCAATGAGGATATGGACATCCCCAACAATAAGAATATCATATTTCATCTTGACAGTAGGAAGAGGAAATTCAAAACCTCCAAAAATAATCAATGGAATTTTTCCAATAGAATTGATACTGTGGACTTGAGGTTATTTCCTCGGAAAGTGTACTGTATGCTCATTACCATTAACATGAAAAGTGACATTGCCGTTGTTGCAATCAATAACAGCCCCTGCAGTATTCAAAAAAGGTCTTCCAAGAATAATAGACATACTATCGTCCTCGGGAATATCAAGAATAACAAAGTCCGTTAAAATAGTAACGTTTGCAACTACAACAGGCACATCCTCACAAATACCGACATGTATAGCAGTTGATTTATCAGCCATTTGCAAACATATTTCAGTAGGTGTCATCTTATTCAAATCAAGTCTATGATATAAAGAGAGAGGCATAACACTAACACCAGCTCCAAGATCACATAAAGCAGTTTTAACATAGTTTCTTTTAATGGAGCATGGTATAGTTGGTACTCCGGGATCTCCTAGTTTCTTAGGGATTCCATCTTTAAAAATATAATTAGCAAGCATGGTGGAAATTTTAGCTTCCGGTATCTTTCTTTTATTAGTAACAATATCTTTCATGTACTTAGCATAAGGATTCATTTTAAGCATACAGTCAAACGCATACGCAAAAAGATAGGTCTAATCATTTCAGCAAAGCGGTCAAAATCCTCATCATCCTTTTTCTTGGATGGCTTAGGAGGAAAAGACATGGGTTTCTGAACCCAAGGCTCTCTTTCCTTAGCGTGTTTCCTAGCAACAAAGTCTTTCTTATCATAACATTGATTCTTTGATTGTGGGTTATCAAGATCAACAACAGGTTCAATTTCTATGTCATTATCATTACTAGGTTGAGCATCAACATGAACATCATCATTAACATTATCACTAGTTTCATGTTCATTACGAGATTGTGTTTCAGCATCAGAAATAGAGATATCATTGGGATTCTCAGCTGTGTCAATAACGGGTTCACTAGAAGCATGCAAAGTCCTATCATTTTTCTTTTTCTTCCTTTTAGAAGGACTAGGTGCATCTATATTATTTCTCTGAGAATCTTGCTCAATTCTCTTAGGGTGGCCTTCAGGATACAAAGGTTCCTGAGTCATTTTACCACCTCTAGTCATAACTCTAACAACATTATCATTTTTCTTACTATTTAATTCATTGAGCAAATCATTCTTAGCTTTAAGTACTTGTTCTACTTGAGTGGTAACCATAGAAGCATGTTTACTAATGAGTTTAAGTTCACCTTTAACTCTAGGCGTATAATCACCCAAGTGTTCAATCATATAAGCATTTTGTTTCAATTGTCTACCAAAATAAGCATTGAAGTCTTCTTGCTTAACCATAAAGTTATCAAACTCATCCAAACATTGGCTAGCAAACTTAGTAGGAAGGATTTCAGCTTTATCATATCTACAGAGAGAATTTACCTTTACTACCTGTGTTGAGTTATCAAGACCATGTATTTCTTCAATAGGCGGTAAATTAAGACCATGTGTTTCTTCAAAAGGAGGTAAATTCCTAACATCTTCAGCTTTAATACCCTTTTCTTTCATAGATTTCTTTGCCTCTTGCATATCTTCAGGACTGAGAAATAGAACACCTCTTTTCTTCGGAGTTGGTTTAGGAATAGGGTCAGGAGTTGGCTCTAGAGCTGGCTCAGGAAGTGTCCAATTATTTTCATTTGTCAACATATTATTCAATAGAATTTCAGCTTCATCCGGCGTTCTTTCCCTGAAAATAGAACCAGGAGAACTATCCAGGTAATCTCTGGAAGCATCGGTTAATCCATTATAAAAGATATCAAGTATTTCATTTTTCTTAAGAGGATGATCAGGCAAAGCATTAAGTAATTGGAGAAGCCTCCCCCAAGCTTGTGGGAGACTCTCTTCTTCAATTTGCACAAAATAATATATATCCCTTAAGGCAGCTTGTTTCTTATGAGCAGAGAAATATTTAGCAGAGAAGTAATGAATCATATCCTGGGGACTACGCACACAACCAGGATCAAGAGAATTAAACCATATCTTAGCATCACCCTTTAATGAGAACGGAAATATTTTGAGGATATAAAAGTAGCGAGTTCGCTCATCATTAGTGAACAGGGTGGCTATATCATTTAATTTAGTAAGATGCGCCACAACAGTTTCAGATTCATAACCATAAAAAGGATGAGATTCAACCAAAGTAATAATATCAGGATCAATAGAGAATTCATAATCCTTATCAGTAACAAAGATAGGTGAAGTAGCATAAGCAGGATCATATTTCATTCTAGCATTCAGAGTTTTTTGTTTAAGCTTAGCTAATAATTTATTAAGATCACTTCTATCATTGCATGCAAGAAAGTCTCTTTTAGTTTCTTCATCCATAACATAGCCCTCAGGCACAACATGCAATTCATATTTATTAGGAGAGCCTTCATCATCACTTTCATCAATATTATCAGTTTCAATAATTTCATTCTCTCTAGCCCTAGCAAGTTGTTCATCAAGAAATTCACCAAGTGGCACAGTAGTATCTAGCATAGAAGTAGTTTCATCATAAGTATCATGCATAGCAGAAGTGGCATCATCAATAATATGTGACATATCAGAATTAATAGCAGAAGTAGGTTTAGGTGTCGCAAGCTTACTCAAAACAGAAGGTGAATCAAGTGCAGAGCTAGATGGATGTTCCTTACCTCCCCTCATAGTTGAGGGATAAATCTTGGTTCTTGGATCTTTCAAGTTCTTCATAATGATAAGCAGATATAAATCCCAAGTGACTCAATTAATAGAGCTATGCTCCAAGGCAACGACGCCAGAAAATAGTCTTGATAACCCACAAGTATAGGGGATCGCAATGGTTTTCGAGGGTAGAGTATTCAACCCTATTTTATTGATTCGACACAAGGGGAGACGAAGAATATTCTCAAGTATTAGCAGCTGAGTTGTCAATTCAACCACACCTGGAAACTTAATATCTGCGGCGAAGTATTTAGTAGCAAAGTAATATGGTAGTAGTGGTAACGGTAGCAAAAGGTAATGATATCAAAAGTAATATTTTTGGTGTTTTGTAGTGATGATAACAATAGCAACGGAAAAGTAAATAAGCGAAGAACAATATATGGAAAGCTCGTGGGCAATGGATCGGTGATAGAGAATTATGCCGGATGCGGTTCATCATGTAACAATCATAACCTAGGGTGACACAGAACTAGCTCCAATTCATCAATGTAATGTGGACATGTATTCTGAATATAGTCATACGTGCTTATGGAAAAGAACTTGCATGACATCCTTTGTCCTACCCTCCCGTGGCAGCGGGGTCCTAGTGGAAACTAAGGGATATTAAGGCCTCCTTTTAATAGAGTACCGGACCAAAGCATTAACACATAGTGAATACATGAACTCCTCAAACTACGGTCATCACCGGGAGTGGTCCCGATTACAGTCACTTCGGGGTTGCTGGATCATAACACATAGTAGGTGACTATAGACTTGCAACATAGGATCAAGAACTCACATATATTCATAAAAACAAAATAGGTTCAGATCTGAAATCTTGGCACTCGGGCCCTAGTGACAAGCATTAAGCATAGCAAAGTCATAGCAACATCAATCTCAGAACATAGTGGATATTAGGGATCAAACCCTAACAAAACTAACTCGATTACATGATAAATCTCATCCAACCCATCATCGTCCAGCAAGCCTACGATGGAATTACTCACGCACGGCGGTGAGCATCATGAAATTGGTGATGGAGGATGGTTGATGATGACGATGGCGACGGATTCCCCTCTCTGGAGCCCCGAACGGACTCCTGATCAGCCCTCTCGAGAGAGTTTAGGGCTTGGCGGCGGCTCCGTATCGTAAAACGTGATGAATCCTTCTCCTTTATTTTTTTCTCCCCGAAGACGAATATATGGAATTGGAGTTGAGGTCGGTGGAGCTCCATGGGGCCCACGAGGCAGGGGGAGCGCCCAGGGGGGCAGTCGCGCCCCCACCGTCGTGGCTAGGGTGTGGGCCCCCTGGCCTTGATTCTTTGCCAATATTTTTTATTATTTCCAAAAATAATCTCCCTAGAGTTTCAAGACATTCCGAGAACTTTTGTTTCTGCACATAAATAACACCATGGCAATTCTGCTGAAAACAGCATCATTCCGGGTTAGTTCCATTCAAATCATGCAAGTTAGAGTCCAAAACACGGGAAAAAGTGTTCGAAAAAGTAGATACGATGGAGACGTATCAATCAACACGTCGCAGCCCCACCTACGCACAATAGAGAGGTCAACACGCCGGTCTAAATCCTATGGTGCAGGGGCCTGGGCCCATCACCCATTGCACACCTGCATGTTGCGTGGGCGGCCGGAAGCAGGCCTAGCCTCCCTAATACAAGAGCAGGCGTTCCAGTCCAATCCGGCGCGTGCCGCTCAGTCGCTGACGTCACGAAGGCTTCGGCTGATACCACGACGTCGAGTGCCCATAACTGTTCCCGTGTAGTTGGTTAGTGTGTATAGGCCAGTGGCCAGACTCAGATCAAATACCAAGATCTCATGAAGAGTGTTATTTTGAAATAACCGCGGACGCCGACCAGGGCCAGGCCCACCTCTCTCCTAGGTGGTCTCAACCTACCGTGCCGCTCCGCCACAAAGATTCACTCAGAGGGCCGTCGGGATAAACGTCCTTTCGGACCCAATCCGTGAATCACTCGCGGGTACTCTACGAGCCGACCCGACTTTAGTCACCACAGGTATCATATAATATGTATATAAGTATATACCCATGATCACCTCCCGAGTGATCACGGCCTAATAGTATAGCATGGCATACAGACAAGAATGTAGGGCCACTGATGATAATCTAGCATCCTATACTAAGCATTTAGGATTGCAGGTAAGTTATCAATAATTGTAGCAACAATGACAGGCTATGCATCAGGACATGATTAAAGGAAAGTAGTAACATGCTACACTACTCTAATGCAAGTTGTAGAGATAAGAGTATGCGATATCTGGTGATCAAGGTGGGGGGGGGGGGCTTGCCTGGTTGCTCTGGCAAGAAGGAGGGGTCATCGACACCGTAGTCGAACTGGGGTCGCCGACAGTCTCTGGGTCTACCGGAAAGAAGTAACGGAGGGGGAATACAATAAATAATAGAGCAATCAAAGCATTACAAAGCATAACAAGGCAATACACGGTGCCGGGGGTGATCTAACGCAGGGATAGGTGATACCGGCAAAGGGGAGAAACATCTGGGAAAGTATACCTGGTGTTTTGCGTTTTCGGACAGATGAACCGGAGGGGGAAAGTTGCGGGTTCGCTATGCTAGGGATGCGTGGCGGACGAACGGGCTGTGTATCCGGATTTGTCTCGTCGTTCTGAGCAACTTTCATGTATAAAGTTTTCCCATCCGAGCTATGGTTTATTTTATATTGATTTTAAAATATTTAAATCATTTTTAGCATTTATTTAATTATTTTAATTCAACATTATCCAGAGTAGTGTTTGCTGACGTCAGCATGACGTCAGCAGTGACGTGTGGGTCCCGTTCGTCATTGACTAGACTAACTAATCATGATTAATTAGTTATATTAGTTGTCTATTTTAATTAATCAAAATTAATTAAGTTAATTAATTCTTTAATTAATTAATTAATTATTTTTATTATTATAATTTTTTAATTCTTTTTTTAAACAAGAGGGCGGGCCCAGTGGTTAGTGGCCTACTGGGGCCAATCGGGCGACGGGCAAAACAGGTGCGGCTGCCCACCCATATGACCACGGTTGTGCGGGCACTGGAGCACACCGACGGCCATGGTAGGGCTCGCCGGTCGGCCGTTTCCGGTGACGGAAACCGGTGCGGCGGGGCGCGTTGGGTAGCGGGCGGGGAGGCGGTTGCGGTGCGGTCGAAAGCGGCATCGAGGGAAAGCAGCGGGCGGCGCAACCATCGGTGGGCTCTGGCGGGAGTGGACAGAGGCGCGGGTGGCGGCGAGCGCATGCCTGGGCACGTCCAGGGAGCAGCGTGGGCGGCCGGGGTGCGTCCGGGGCGCGAGCATGGCCACGGGCGCGTGCGGGGCGGTGACCGCAAGAGGTGGCCAGAGCAGGGGTGGTGCAGGACGTGACCTACGGCGACCGGATCACAGGGGAATGGAGTGAAGACGGACGAGGCCTCATCGGGGCCTGTAGTTGTGCAAAAGTCGGCTCGGGGAGGGACCGGGGATGAGTTTCCGGCGAGGACAATGTTGGTCGGTGACAGCAAGGCAGAGGCCTCAGGCGGGCATCGCGCGTCGAAGAAGAAGGGGCGAGGAGGCGACGGGGATGGGCGCCAGCGTTGGGGGCGCGGGATCGGGCGTCGATGGTGCGGACGAGGCGGCGGGGCGACGTCAGGGAAAATGGTGTCGGGGCGGTCGAGGGTGGCGACAGTGACGAGGCCCTCGAGCGGCAGCGTCACGGCGAGGGCAACGGGAGGTGTTGGGGCCGAGCCCCAGTTTAGATCGGGGGGGGTGGCATGACAATGAGCGACAGAGGTGGGGGGTCACGCGCGGGGCTCTCCCCTGGCGGCGTAGAGGGAGAGGGCGGAGATCGTGGGGGAGTGGGGGGGTTCATGTGGGAGGAGTGGGGGGATCATGCGAGGTAACGGGATGGGCACCGTCCAGATCCAGGGGGCGAGGGGATCGAGGAGGGGAGAGGCTATGGTTTGAGCGTCGGCAGGCCATATAGGCCAGGGGCGTAGTTGGGCTGG
Organism: Triticum dicoccoides; assembly: GCF_002162155.2. Classification (NCBI taxonomy): domain Eukaryota; kingdom Viridiplantae; phylum Streptophyta; class Magnoliopsida; order Poales; family Poaceae; genus Triticum; species Triticum dicoccoides. The sequence continues at coordinate 152,088,366 of NC_041388.1, forward strand.
TGTTGGGTTGTAGCCCAGTTGGCCAGGGGGGTTTCTATTTTTATTTCTCTTTTGTTTCTTTTTAGTTTTCTTTTATTTTTAGTTTTGGTAAAATACTAAAGTGGCACCCAAATAGATGTTACAAATTATGCCACAGCCACAAACAACTTAGCACTGAAATAAAATAGTTTTCAAATTGTTTATCATTTTAAAAGCATTTAAATAATAATTATTGCTACTATTTTATTCATTTTAGAGTGTTTAAACATTTTATAAAGGTGTGGTTTCTTCACCATAATTACCTATGTATTATTTGGCTCACTCCGAACATTTTAGTTTTAACATTTGAAAACTTTTATCGTTTGACTTGATTTTGAATTTGAATTTGAACGAGGTTGAATCATCGTGAAACTAACAACAGTAATCGTGGTGACGTGGCCTCATTAGCAGAGGTTTACTGTAGCTTAACTATCCGGGTGTCACAACTCTCCTCCACTACAAGAAATCTCATCCCGAGATTTAAGAGGTAGAGTAAGGGGGAAAAGTTTGGTTACGAAATGCTAACAAATCTTCTCGGTCTTGGCTGCTCTTCTTGAAGAAGTTAATCCCTTTCGTTGATGTCTTCAATTCTCTATTTAAGGTCATCATGATGAAGTGTACATCCTTTCTTCGGGAACTCCATCGTACTTACGAAAGAATAAAGGGTGGGTATTTCAGGAGAACAGACCTCTACAAGGTCGACTATCTAGTCGATAACATCGGGGAAGGTGGCGGAAGTAACTCTCAAATTGAAACTTAAGAAAATATTGAGAGCCAAGTAAGGAGGTATCATGGGAAGTTTCAAACGGATAGGCAATCGTTCGATGTCTGAAACAGGGTGTGAAAGGGGCTCAGAGCAACTCGAATAAGTGTTGCGTCTGATACCAGAATAGATCAGTATATAGGTGGCCCGTGAATTACATACGAAGTCAAGAACGAGGAGTAACCATTAGAAACAGGGTTGTACAGGAGAGTCGGGTTTCAATCCTGTGGAACTGTGGGTTACGGGCCCACCATGTGGGTTAAAAGTTGGATGGGTGGAGACGTCTTGCGTGATCATGCAAGCAAGACATGTCAGAGGGTAGCCTGTTGATTATCTCGGCAACAACGTAGGTACCAAGGGCGAGGGACGAGGAGAACCATTTTCCTGCTCGTTGAACGAGGCGGACCAATAGGCAAAGTTCCCGTCCATCGGTGGCTACCGGAATGTCATCAACAATAGTAATAGGGTCTTATTGATAGAGTTGTACACCAAGGTGTTTACATAAGAAGGAGAATATTACTGCTTAGGTCATATAGATCACAAGAAAGACTAAATAAAACAATGGAAAGGAAAAGGTGTTTATCAGAGTAACAGAACAATGGAAAGGAAAATGTGTTTAAGCACATATTTCAGGGGTATATCCTTCCCAGGGACAAGCAGAGCATGATATCCATGACAGGATATAATGTAGAAAACTCTTTAGGTAAGGGGAGAGAAATTTCATGACATTACCCATACAGTGGTGTTTGGATAATTGAGCAGGAAACATTTAGCATTGGGCTTCAAATGTTCTTGTTGAAAATTAGAGTAACATAGACATGCTTTGAGATAGTATTGACATGGTCATCAGGTGAAGATCAGACTATGGAAACACAAAGGATCCATCAGGAATAACTTGTAGAATAAGTCTTACAATTTCCTCATGGAAGAATGGATAACCTTGCTGAAAAGGAATCTATAACAATAGGCCTCCGGCCAGGTGTGCTAGGAACGATATCACCTTACAGTGTCACATAAATACCATTGTTATAACTCTTGGAAATATGTTCCAACCATCATATCTGACCGAGATTCAGATCTGATTGGTGTGAGGATAACTCAGACTCAGGATAACTGAGAAGAAAGGTGCAACACAAATTGTCGAGATGACATTGTAGGATTCTCAGGAATTGAACTATGGAAGCGAGTTCCGAACAAGAGTTCATCATTAAATCAAGGAGAGGTGAGGAGGTGGCTGATTGACTCAGCGAAAATTCATTGAGATATTCAAAAGCTGGATTTCCACACTTATGTGAACAAGGAGATAACATTTGTCAAATCAAATGATATAATGTTGTATGCTCGAGGAGAACATCCACGAGCAAGCATTGGTTCAAAGCAATAGGGTTGCTAGAAGTTTTGAATTCACACATCATAGTTCATTTGTCGGTATTCCGGTTAGGAACAACACGAGGACCAAGAAGGAATGGTGATGGTGATAAGTATTACTTGTATGAAGAATTCTCAGGAGGTGGTGAAATTCTCACGACATTCTTGACATAAAAGATGGCCATACTCCAAGGTAAAGAATAATAATTGTTGTATAGCACGGATCTCCAGGTATAACACAAAAAACGAACAAGTTTGTGTTGGAGGGAAAGCAATAATGTTGTCGGTGATAACACAAATCATCGAGGGACAAGGATGGTATTTCCCATGAAGAATTCAATAGATATTTTGGAAGAGCTCAGAATGTTGATGATGATCATGACACATTTGTCGAGGGATTTCCTGAAGATGTAATCAATCAGCGATGACATCAAGTCAAAGGAATGATGAAGCGAGGTTAATGGAACCACAAGTAAGACACAAACTCGAAATCAAGCTTGCTGTTCAAGGTGAAATGGTATGACAAGGAAAATCGACATAAGCTTAGCTCATCGTTGAAAGTGGTGCTCTGAGAATAAGGACCAGGTAGCACAGTTAAAATCGTCATGACAATGATATAGCCATACAAGCTATGAATGGCGTGATCGGGTACAAACTCATACGTAAAGAAGATTATCAAGAGTTGTTGAACCGTAGTGCAGACTTGGTTTAGTTATCGGTGTCTTTGAGTGTTTAATAACTCAGAGCCCATGAAAAATTGTAATCAGTGAGAATATTGTACTTGATGAAGAACTCATAAGAAGATATGCAGTTCCAAGATAATCTCCAGATATCAGGGGTAATAGTCGACGACAGATCAAAGTATAGGTTGGGGTAGGGTACTGCTCTGCAGAAGATAAGTGCTTAAACTAGTCCAAGAACTGGAATCAAGGAGAAAATATGACCGGAACCATGATTGCAAAGGACCAATTCACAGATACCAAATGATATTATATCAAGGGAATAGTTATTATTACAAGAAGCCTCCATGATAGGATATACATCGTGTCCATGGGCATGAATACAAAGTTCAAGGTCGACTCCCACTTCTTCAATGTATAACCTTCCATTCACCTCTCGCTTTTCGAAATTGACATTAGTTGTCGAAAATTTTACCTGGTGCAATACTAGAGAATTAAGACCCGTGAAATCTTTCCGGTTCACACATAGTAAGGAAGGCATAGGTTTAACCCATCAGGGCATCTTATGAACACATACCCCCAACTTCAGGAGCGAATAACTCAAGTTCGGGAGCAGAGCATGGTTGACAAAAGCAGGGACAATTTACCGAAGGCATTATGTATCCGAAGAAAAGATCACAATGTTTAATGAATATGAAGGATGATGTCGAACAAAATCCAACAAAGGATCTGGTGGTCCATAAGGGATCTGATGTGAGTATTAGTACTCAACTAGAGGAAGAAAGAATGCAAGGGGATCAGATTATAGAAACAACTGACTAACTCAAAGCTCAAATGCAAAGGAATTATGAATTCCAAGACAAGGGATCAGAAGCAATGCTCTGATTAGGGATGGATAAGTTGAATAGCCTTAGAGGTACAATCGATGACAATTTGATTGGTCAAGATCCAACTCATGTTTAAAATGACGTCTGAGCCGGAAGGACGAAATGAAGGATCTGATTAAGGAATGCGAGCATTCGCAACATATTGATTCAACAGACTCAAACTGATAATGACTAAGGATGCCAATAAGATTACCGGACTTATGAGGTTAATCATAATGCAAGCAAGCAAGAATTTCAAGAGCAATAGGCTGTTGAGGATTTTCGGGGATCGAATGGTATTTCGAAGACTTTTGTGAAATACATGAATCGACTGAAGATGAGCGGATACTTGATAAGTGCGAGAAATTATCCGTAAGGGTAGTCAGGCGGGAAATAACTGCAAGGCAGAAGGCACAAAGTATTCCCGGAACAACAACGAGTATTTCAGGGTATCTTGTAATAACAAGGGAAACTGGGGACAAAAGCAAGAACGACAGGTGTAAGCATTTATCCATAGGGATATTTTGGTGGTAGGGAATTGCAAACGCAACAGACATAAGGTCTCGAAAGAATATCGGAGAGTATCTTCGAAATCTTCTAGTGCAGCAGACGATCATCGATAATAAGGTGCTCTCCAGGTGAAAGCGATCATGAGATCCTAATGTTAGATTTAGCAAAATTCATTTAACCCAAATAGAAGAGAGATCAGAGTCCCGTAGTATAGATGAGGAATAAAAGATCCTAATACCACCCAAATGGTGATGTGGGCCCGTAAGACACACAACCATGTTAGTAAAAAGTTTTGCAATGTCTAGACTCGACTTCGGCCAAGGAGTGTGGAAGGGGGATTTCTACAGGTAGTCGGCTCTGATACCAACTTGTGACGCCCCCGATTTGACCGTACACTAATCATACGCGCAAACGTGTACGATCAAGATCAGGGACTCACGGGAAGATATCACAACACAACTCTACAAATAAAATAAGTCATACAAGCATCATATTACAAGCCAGGGGCCTCGAGGGCTCAAATACAAGAGCTCGATCATAGACGAGTCAGCGGAAGCAACATTATCTGAGTACAAACATAAGTTAAACAAGTTTCCATAAGATGGCTAGCACAAACTAGGATACAGATTGAAAGAGGCGCATGCCTCCTGCCTGGGATCCTCCTAAACTACTCCTGGTCGTCGTCAGCGGCCTGCACGTAGTAGTAGGCACCTCCAGTGTAGTAGGAGTCATCGTCGACGGTGGCGTCTGGCTCCTGGACTACATCGTCTGGTCGCAACAATCGGGTATAGAAAGGGGGAAAAGGGGGAGCCAACCGTGAGTACTCATCCAAAGTACTCGCAAGTAAGGAGCTACACTACATATGTATGCATTGGTATCAAATGGAAAAGGATAGCATATGTGGACTAAACTGTAGAATGCCAGAATAAGAGGGCGATAGCTAGTCCCATCAAAGACTATGCTTCTGGCAGCGTCCATCTGGAAGCATATAGAAGAGAGTAGATGGTAAGTTCACCAAGTATCATCACATAGCATAATCCTACCCGACGATCCTCCCCTCGTCGCCCTATGAGAGAGCGATCACTGGTGGTATCTGGCACTTGGAAGGATGTGTTTTATTAAGTATCCGGTTCTAGTTGTCATAAGGTCAAGGTACAACTCCAAGTCGTCCTTTTGCCGAGGGACACGTCTATTAGAATAGATAAAATTCCCTACAGGGGTGCACCACATTTCCTAACACGCTCGATCCCCTTTGTCCAGACACACTTTCCTGGGCAATGCCCGGCCTCGGAAGATCAACACGTCGCAACCGCACCTAGGCACAACAGAGAGGTCAGCATGCCGGTCTAAATCCTATGGCGCAAGGGTCTGGGCCCATCGCCCATTGCACACCTGCACGTTGCGTGGGCGGCCGGAAGCAGACCTAGCCTCCCTAATACAAGAGCAGGCATTCCAGTCCAATCCGCCGCGCGCCGCTTAGTCGCTGACGTCACAAAGGCTTCGGCTCATACCACGACGTCGAGTGCCCATAATTGTTCCTGCGTAGTTGGTTGGTGCATATAGGCCACTGGCCAGACTCAGATCAAATACCAAGATCTTGTTAAGCGTGTTATTTTGAAATAACCGTGGACGCCGACCAGGGCCAGGCCCACCTTTCTCCTAGGTGGTCTCAACCTACCCTGTCGCTCCACCACAAAGATTCACTCAGAGGGCCGTCGTGGCAAACGTGCTTTCGGACCCAATCCGTGAATCACTCGCGGGTACTCTACGAGCCGACCCGACTTTAGTCACCACATGTATCATATAATATGTATATAAGTATATACCCGTGATCACCTCCCGAGTGATCACGGCCCGATAGTATAGCATGGCAGACGGACAAGAATGTAGGGCCACTGATGATAATCTAGCATCCTATACTAAGCATTTAGGATTGTAGGTAAGGTATCAATAACTGTAGCAACAATGACAGCCTATGCATCAGGATATGATTAACGAAAACTAGTAACATCCTACACTACCCTAATGCAAGCAGTAGAGAGAAGAGTAGGCGATATCTGGT